>NC_044402.1:1524768-1672268 GCF_006542625.1 Nomascus leucogenys
TCTCCTTAACCTACTCATGCCTTCCTCTATCTTCTTTGAAACATGGAACATATTTAAAATAGTTGTTTTAATTTCTTTCTCTACTAATTTGATCACGTGTTGTTTCTCAGTCTGTTTCTACGGATGGATTTTTTCTTCTCATTTGACTTGTATTTTCCTGTTTCTTTGCATGCGTGTCTGGTGACCTTGACAGGATGCCACACATTGTGATTTTCATGTTGTTGGTTGCTGGGTATTTTTTTTACTCCTGTAAACATGCTTGGACTTTGTTATGGGGCACTGTTAGTTTTACTATTTTGACTGTTCTTTTTTGAGGCTTGCAGGTTGGTTTTGATAATTGGGATCACAGCAATTAGATCTCCTTTAGAGGAGAGCTAATTATGAATGGGTGAGTGGCTGAATGAATGAGTGGGTGAATGGGTGAACAGGTGAACTGTTGAATGGGTAAGTGGTGAATGGGTGAATGGGTGAACAAGAGAAAGGGCGAATGGGTGAATGGGTGAGATGGTAAATGAGTGAATGGGTGAACAGGTAAATGAAGGAGTGAATCAGTGAATGAGTGAACGGGTGAATGAGTGAAGGAGTGAATGGGTGAGTGGGTGGGCGAATGAGTGAGTGGGTGAATGAGTGAGTGGCTGAATGAGTGAGTGGGTGAATGAATAAATGGGTGACTGGTGAATGAGGTGAGTGAGTGGATGAATGAGTGAGTGGGTGAATGAGTGAGTGGGTGAGTGGGCGAATAAGTGAGTGGGTGAATTAGTGAATGGGTGAATGAGTGAAGGAATGAATGAGTGAATGGGTGAACAGGTGAATGGGTGAATGGGTGAGTGAGTGGGTGAATGTGTATATGAGTGAGTAGGTGAATGAGTGAGTGGGCGAATGAGTGAGTGAATGAGTGAATGGGTGAATTGAGTGGGTGAATGAGTGAGTGGGTGAATGAGTGAGTGGGCGAACGAGTGAGTGAATGAGTGAATGGGTGAATTGAGTGGGTGAATGAGTGAGTGGGTGAATGAGTGAGTGGGTGAATGAGTGAGTGGGTGAATGAGTGAGTGGGTGAATGAGTGAGTGGGTGAATGAGTGAGTGGGTGAATGAGTGAGTGGGTGAGTGGGTGAATGAGTGAGTGGGTGAATGGATGAATGAGTGAGTGGATGAATGAGTGAGTGGGTGAGTGAGTGAATGGGTGAGTGAGGGAATGGGTGAGTGGGTGAGGGAATGGGTGAGTAGGTGAATGAGTGGGTGAGTGGTGAATGGGTGAGTGGGTGAATGAGTGGGTGAGTGGTGAATGGGTGAGTGAGTGGGTGAATGAGTGGGTTAGTGAGTGGGTGAATGGGTGAGTGAGTGAGTGGGTGAATGGGTGAATGAATGAGTGGGCGAGTGAGTGGGTGAATGAGTGAGCGAGTGGGTGAGCGAGTGAGTGGGTGAGTGAATTAATGGGTGAATGGGTGAATGAGTGAGTAATGAATGGGTGAATGGGTGAATGAGTGAGTGGTGGGTGAGTGATGTGAAGTGATGTGGGTGGTGATGAGTGAGTGGGTGAATCAGTGAGTTGAAGTGGGTGAATGACTGAGTGGAAAGGTGATGGATGAATGAGTGAATGAATGGTGAGTGGTGAAATGGTGGTGAGGGAGTGGGTAGTGAGTAGTGGTGAGTGAGTGAATGAAGTGGTGAAGTGAGTGAATGAGTGGGTGAGTGGTAAGTGAATAAGTGGGTGAATGAGTGAGTGAATGGAGTGGGTGAGTGCAATCTATGGGTGAGCTGAGCTGGGTGAATGAGTGGGTGAGGGAGTGAGTGAATAAGTGAGTGAATGGTGGGTGGGTGAGTAGGTGAGTGAATTGAGTGAATGAGTGAGTGGGTGATGTGGTAAGTGGGTGGGTGAGTGAGTGCAGTGAAGGGAATGGAGTGAGTGAGTGAGTGGGTGAGGAAATGGGTGAGTGAAGTGAGTGGGTGGGTAGTGAGTGTGAATGAATGGTGGGTTGAGTGATGGGTGGGTGATGGTGCATGGTGGAGTGGGTGAGTGAAATGGTGAGGTGAGTGGGTGAGTGAGTGGGTGTGGGTGAGTGAGTGGGTGGTATGAGTGAGTGAGTGGTGATGTCGATGATGTACGTGGTGAGTGGGTGGGTGGGTGGGTGAGTGAGTGATGGGTGGAATGAGTGAGTGAGTGGGTGAGTGAGTGGTGTGAGTGGGTGGGTGAGTGGTTGAGTGAGTGGTATGATAGAGTGGGTGAGTGGTTGAGTTGAGTGGGTGAGTGGTTGAGTGAGTGGTGATGGGTGGAGTGAGTGGGTAGTGAGTGGGTGAGTGGTTGAGTGAGTGGTTGAGGAGTGGGGATGGTGATGAATGAGTGGGTGAGTGAGTGGGGTTGAGTGAATGAGTGGGTGAGTGAATGAGTGGAGTGAGTGGGTGGGTGAGTGAGTGAGTGGGTGAGTGAGTGGGTGAGTGAAGTCAGTGGTGAATAAGTGAAGTGAGTGGGTGGTGAGTGAGTGGGTGAGTGAGTCAGTGGGTGAATAAGTGAGTGAGTGGGTCAGTGAGTGGGTCAGTGAGTGAGTGGGTGAATGAGTGAGGGGTGGGTGGGTGAGTGAGTGGGTGAGTGAGTGAAGTGGGTGAGTAAGTGAGTGGTGGATGCTTTCTCAACTCCCACAGGTGCATGGTACCAGCTGCCTGAGGACTCTCCCTGTGTGGACGCACCTTGCTAGGAGTTTAGTGTGAAATGCAGTGATGTACTCATCAGCCACCAGAGGCCCAGACGTCAGCCAGGTGTCCTGGCTGGTCAGCCACAGCCCCTCCTCCCCCAGGGCCCGGGCCAACCTGGTAAGGCCTCACCTACTCCAGGCCCCTGGGCTCTTTTCTAGGTCCTTGGGAGGAAGAGACACCTGCCTGGCTCCTCTCTCTGTCTCCACTGCCACTTTGACCCACTGTGGAGGCTGCTTAGCTCCGTGAAGCTCTGGATCAGCCTCATCCCCCAGAAGTGAGGTGATCTTGAGCCCCAGCCCCGAGCCCAGGGTTCCCTGCTTTGGAGACTGGAATTCTCAGGCCTTTCTTCCTCAAACAGGGGACTTGCTGGAGCCACATGTGGGAGACTGGACAGGTGTTCCTTGGCTTGGCTCCCCACAGCAGTGCCCGAGCTGGATGTACACACAGCATGTATACACAGTACGTACACCATGCACCACACACGACACATCCAGCAGCAGACACCGCTGCAGAGGGAAGCAGAGGGCTCGAGGAGCAAGAGGGGAACGGGACATCAGCAGCGCCCCTCCAGGAGGTGCATTCAGCTGCAGCCTCGAGCATGGCCGGGCTTGAAGGGCTGGCACAGTGGAGTGTGGCGTGAGTGGGGCAGCCTGAGGCAGGGGGAGGCCTGCAGAGCCCTGCTGGGTGGGGAGAGGAGGCTTCTGGAAGGACCAGATCTGCTCTGGAGGAGAGCAGCCTTCCAGCAGTGAGGGCAGGGGCTTCCAGCCCAGCCTGAGCCTGCCGTGCTCTGCAGCTGCCACTGGGCCCTGGAAAGCAAGGGGCCTCCTGCCTGGGAAAGCCTCGTTTGCAGGGAGGGTGACCCTCAGGGTCCAGAGTAGGGAGGGCCGGAGTGGCTGGGCTGAGCTGTCCCCTGAGGACTTCATGGGGGACAGTGCTGGGCGGCTGGCCTGAATCAGGGTCAGAACTCCTGGGTTCCCTGTAATGTGCTGAGACAGAGCTGCGGCTGGGCCTCTGACTCTGGGGTGGGTGGGGCCCTCTGGGGCCAGCCCTCGTTAAAAGTTAGTGCTGAGGCAGGGTCTTAAGTGGAGCAGGCAGGGCTCCCCTGCAGGCAAGCAAATCACAGCCTCAGCCCATGATTCGGCACCCACCTCTGTGGAAGGGTCCCAGAGCTGCCCGTGACCCCTCACCCGCAGTCTGAGTAATTCCTGAATGACAACGATCCACACTCCCTCACCCGTGCGGATACTGCCGGAAGAGCCCTTGCCAGGCCCCGGCAGCTGGGTCTTCCCAAATCCACCTTCCACGGCTGGTTCCATCCTGTGCTGGGGGCAGTGGGGGAAGGGCAGGCCAGGCTCTCATCCCTCACCCTGCCTGTTCCCCGTCATTCACTCATTTGCTCTTTCATTCCCTCATCCTACTACTGTTTCAGATGCTTCCGGAGCGCAGAGCTGGCCATGTGGTTGGCTGGGAGCGGCAGATAAACCCACGCATGTTTTATGGAGGAGAAAACAGAAGTTCTGAGAGATCATTTGCCCAAAGCCACATGGCTGGAAGGCTTGTGTTCGTTCCTGCTCCCAAGACGCGCCCGCTCCACAACATTCCATAGCTCTGGCCTGAAACTCTGGTTGCCTTGTGCCCGGTGTACAGGGTGGGGGCACTCCCAAGAGGGCTCGGAGGAGGCTTGGCTGGCCGTGTTCTGGGCCTTGCGTGATCCCAGGTTCTCCGATGGACCCCAGGGTGGCCGGGAGAAGCCGTATGTGCTGTGGACAGAGGTGTCTGCCCCCAGCCCTGCCCAGGCCCCAGTCCTACTCCTGTGCCTGGTGAGGGAGGGTTGCTGCCCAGTGCAGGCCTCACCTAGCAGTTCCTGGGCACTGGCTGAGGTCTGCTCCTGCTCCAAGTCCAGGGTCTCAGCCAGGCCCAGCCGGTGAGGGAGGCTGTGTGGCCTTGTGGGGTCGGGGGGGGTAGCTTCGAAGTGCTCAGCTGCTGCCTGCTGGGGCGGCTGGGGCTGGAGTCCTGCTCCTGGGGAGGTGGATGGAGGGCGGAAGCGAGCCCAGGGCCATGGCTCCCAACTCCTCTGAAAAGCCCGTGAGCTCAATAGCGTCCACTTTGCATTTTATCAAATCGCCATTTCTCACAGAAGAAGCTGTCAGCCGCCAAAATTGCCGGCTGAAAGGAGCAGGAGTGAAAAGATTCACCTTGAGGACATTCCTCTTTGTCAAGAGCAGAAAAGATTCCATTTGCCAGCCGGGAGAGGATTCTGGGTTCATTGATAGCAGTGTGCTGAGCTTCCCGGGGAAGGGCTTCAGCAAATGGTCCCGCTTTTTCATGTGAAGCAAATTGTGGATAATGCGCCCTGCATTCTGTAATCACGAACATGAATAAAAGGGCCTTGGGCATTCACCGCAGAGTGGGAGCCTGTGTACCACCCAGGCATCCAGCAGACGGTGGGCCACGTGGTGTGGCCACTGCTGTCCTGCTGTCCTGCTGGCCTACCATCCTGCTGGCTGTTCCTCTCCAGCTGAGGCATCCTGGTGCCAGTGAGCCCTGAGCCCTCCATCTCCAGCTGCTGCCCCCATGCCCAGTGTCTGCCTGCTCAGCTCCCAACTCACCCGTGTCCTTCCTGTCTCTGCCCCGGCGAGGTTTGCTAAACCATGTCCGTCCTCCAGCCCCTTGGAGCACCCTCCCCCAGGAAGTCTTCCTGGCCCACCATCTACTGGGCTGGTTCCCATGCTGTCTGGAGCCTCACTTGTGCCCGTTGTCCAGGGTCTCCACCCCCGGCAGAGGTCCAGCTCCGTCTCCCTCTGTGCAGGTACCAAGTAACTCATATTCATATGACTCACCGTATTGTGAAACTCACTTTATTGCAGTGGTCTGGAATGGAACCCACAATATCTCTGGGGTTTGCCTGTACCAGAGCGTGGGTGGCTTAAACAACAGAGATTAATTCTCTCAATGTTTTGAAGGCAGAAAGTCCAGGATCCAGGCGTTGACAGGGCTGGGCCCTTCCGGGGCTATGCGGGAGAACTTGTTCCACAGCTCTTGCCTCCTTTCTGGAGGTTGCTGGCTGTCTCTGGGGTCCACGGCTTGTGGAAACATCACCCAACCCTTGCTGTCATCCCCTCGGTGTTCGCCCTGTGCACGTGTTTGTATACAAATTCCTTCTTTTTATAAGGACACCTGTCACATCCGATGAGGGGCCTGCCCTGCTCCAGGGTGGCCTCATTTTTCTAATCACATCTGCAACAACCCTATTTCTAAATAAGGTCACGTTCTGTGTACTGGGGATCCGGGCTTTGACATCCAAACTCCACCTGTAGCATCTGGAGCTGGTGGCTTGGGCTGCTCAGCCCCTGGGCTGGCATGTACCCCTGACACAGGCCACAGGAACACCCACTCCCTGCAACCCCTTTGCCATGGGATGGCCCATGCCAGGGGGACGGCTACCTGACAGGGTGACGCAAACAAGATGGGGCTGGTCTGAGACCACAGTCTGCATCTGGGTGCCCCTCCAAGGCTGTGTTCACACCTCTGAGAGCTGACCCACAAACTCACCTGGGACCCGGGGGCCTGCAGCCCTCAGGATCTGCCCCTGCCCTCCCTTCCCCTCTTTCTTTGCTTTGCTTTCTTAGAGGATACGGAATGGATGTGGCTGGTGGGGCACTCACGAGGGGCTTTTAGACACTGCCTAGTAAAAGAGCTTGGCGCTTGAGGGACTTGACCAAGTCTTCATCCCCCACCTGTGGGGCACCCAACTGCCCTGGATCCCCTGTGTCCCTTCACTGTGACCTTGGGCCTGGAGGGAGCAGACAGGCAGGCCACACCTCCTGGGCTGGGTGCAAATTAAGTGCTGTGATGCCAGTGGAGCTGGCCCATGGGGCTGGCCGGGGTGGTCAGCTCCACCTTCCTTCCTCCTTCCCTCCCTCCCTCCTTCCCTCCTCCCCTTGGAAGAACAGCCTGGGCTCTCGCCCACCAGGGAAGACTTCTTTCTGTCTCTCTCTTCCTCTCTGCTGTGATCTGGGGGCTTCCAGGGTGGTCTCCTCACTGTGTGCTTAGCGTCTCCTCCCTGCCCACTCCCAGGCACCTTCTGTTGTGTTCCCATGGCGTGGGGCGGGGTGAGGGTGAGGACCGGGCGTGTGGCCTTCCCATCCCAGTCAGCGCTGAATAATTAAGAGCCAGGTAATGAAAGGCTCACTGGGTATTGATTGTGCCTGGGGCCAGTGTGGGGAGGACTCATTCATCCCAGCCCAGTGTCACCACCCACAGGCAGGCGGGAGGGCACCAGCTCAGAGGGACCTGAAGCCAGCAGAGGGCCCACAGCTGCCCACTGAGCAGCTGGCCAGGGCCCAGGAACCCCCCTTTGTGATCCCTGCCCCAGGAGTGCCCAGTCAGAGGGGAGAGGCCCAGGAGAGTGGGCGCTTGCAGGAGATCTCCCTGCCTGACAGTCCTGGGAGGCTTCCAGGACAGGTGGGGCTGAGCCTCCTGCAGCTGGGTGGGGCTGGCAGAGGTGGGCAGTGTGCCTACAGGGCCCTGCAGCAGCTGGAGCCACCGCCTCATCCAGAGCCCCGCTGTTCAGAGCAGGGCTGCCTTCCCTCCATGATTAATTCATTGGGCCTCTGGCCCCTGTCTGGCTGCATCTCCACAAGGGAAGAAAGAGACCAGCCACCTCCATCTCTGAGAGCCGCTTACACAGCAAGGCCTGTCAGGCTGAGCCACAACCTGGGACCTTCACCCTGCCCCCGTGCTGTGTTGGCCTGGCCCTTGGGTTCACCCACCGCTGGCTGCCTAATACCCTGTCCTCCAGGGGCTGGAGTCCGGCCCCTTTCTTGGAGCCCCCATTCCAGCCCACAGTCAGTGTAGTAGCCAGAGCAGAACCCACACCCAGCAGTCATCTGCCTCTCCCCTGGCCCTGGCTGGATGACTCCCTGGGGTGTGGGGTGGGGATCACGCAGCTCCTGTACCAGGGGCAGCCCCAAACTCCTTGCCTGGTGCTTTGCCCGCCTCCAGCGTCTCCGGGTCTGATTGACTCATATCTGCTCCATCGCCCTCCTTCCCACGCCTGAGCTCTGATCCTGCAGCCTTGCAATGTCTGAGGCCAGTGGAGACGGGCCTGGCACTGCCCAGCAGAGCACGCACGGCCATGCTGGAGCTCACCCCACAGGACAAAGAATGACACCAGCGCAGCTGCAGTAAGGACCAGGGGGTGCCTGGGAGGCTGGAAGCTAAGTAGGGCCCCTTGGTCCTGTGGTGGGAATGGGAACAGGGCCCTGGTGGGAGGGAAGTCCTGGGACAGAGCCTGGCCAGCCGGACACATGCACGCATGTCAGCAGTTCCTGGGGAAGCTTATGGTCGGCCCCCGGCACTTCTCCTGGCATGGCTGTGGAGAAAACAGGCCACTGCGGGGAGGAAGCCGCTGGGCTAGGGGCTTGGCAGAGTGACCAGGCCCAGCTGTACACGCTTGCTGCCGCCCTGCTTCTCCATAACATCCTGTGTGGTTTCCTGCCCTGGCAGTCCTGGAGCCTTGACCCTAACTGCCCCAGGCCTGCCTCCCTCAGCTCCGCCCATCTGCAGGAGGCTCAGCTCCACCTCCCCCTGGAAGCCTGCCAGGACTACCAGGCTGGGCCAGAGGGCCTCCTGCGAGCGCCCACTCTCCTGGGCCTCCTCCCTCCTACTGGGCACTCCCCAGTGGACACGGATTCACCGTGTGTCCCTGGACACCTCTGGAATGTCAGCTGTCCCGGCACATTGTCCCGATTCGTGGGATGGAGTGCACGGTTGTTGGGAGGATTAGAATAGGGCCCATCATGGCCTGGGACCATCTGCACCAGCTGGGATCATAGGTGGGGGCAGATTTTCCCAATTCCGGCAAGACTTGCTTGAGCATAGAGGGTCAAGGAGGCCGCATGTCTTGGGGGTAGAGTGCAAAGGGCAGGGGCTGACCCTTCCCAGTTAGCGGGGGGTCCTGGGGAGGAGCAGATGCTGGGCCATGGTTCCGTGGAAACAGGACTTTAGGGGAGCCAGGGCCCCAGGCCTACCCTCCCTTCTCACTGCTGGTGGCCAGGCTCGGCTTGAGGATGGGAGTGGACACACTGGCTGCAAGGGCGTGATGCCCGGCGCCTACCTTGGGCCTGCTCTGCTTTCCTATGACTGTCAGTGGCCCCAGCACAGGTGATGGAGGGAGTGGGACAGGGTCCTTCCCCAGCACCTGCCCTCAGGGTTGCTGGACTGCCCTCAGAGTGGCTGATGACAGCTTTTACTGACCCTATGATGCTGGCAACCCCACAGGAGCCCTAGGCCCTGGCCAGCCAGGCCTTCTTGGGGCACAATGGGGCCAGGGCTGGCTCCAGGGAGCCACTTGGCTGGGGGATGTGGGCCTCATTTTAGGGTTTCTCCTCCTCCCACTCCAAGGCACTATGCCCACTAGTCACCCCTTGCTGGGCCTCCGGGGGCCACAGTGAGGCTGGGCCAGGCCCCCTGCCTGCAGCCCACCTCCCTGAGCACCCCGACTGCCCCACGGGAACCATGGTGGGACCTGCTCGCCGGTAGCCGTCAAGTCAGCCCTGCGAAGTCTGATATTTGGAAGTGCCGCTCGCAGGCCACCTGCCTGCTCCTGGAGGCCCCATTACCAGGAAGGCCTTTCCCATTCTGCAGGTCTGGGCACGTCGTGAGTGGGCCAGCACTCACACTGCCTCACAGTGAAGGGTACACAGCAGGGGACCCTGGAGTCCTCTGCTCCAGGAGGGGGTCCAAGCGCCTGAGACTTACCCTCTTCCGGGTAGTTCCTAGCCCTACAGCGTGTTCCTGGCCAAGACTCCCACCTCCTGCCCTGCCCCTGGCCCTCCCTTGCGCCCTGGGGGCCTCCTCACGTTGCTCCTGGGCATTGCCCTGGCAACCCCCAGTCTCCGTCTTCCCTCAGTCCACCCCACACCTGCTGTCAGCATCAAGTCTAAACGCATTCCAGAGCCCACCCTTCTGCTCAAGGACCCGCCATGGCTCCCCATTGCTGTGGGGTCAGAATGCCTCTGTTCAGCCCCCAGCCCTCTGTTCGGTTCCAAATGAGTGCCTGTGTGGGACTGCTCAGCCCCTCCCTGCATAGCCCATGGAACTTATACCTTCCTTTTGGATCCCTTGGTGGCTGGGATCAGGGCACCCCTGAGCAGGTGGCCCTGGAGATGGAATAGGGTTGGCTGGAGGCACCACAGCAGCTAACATGGCCGGGGCTCCAACCTCCCACCCACCCCTTTCTGTTGTGTTGAAGGATGGGGGTTGGTGAGATCCGCCTGGCTCCAATCCAACCCCTGCCACTGGCCAGCAGCCCCTCCAAAGCAGGGGACCCCCACACCAGTCCAGAGGGCCATCCATGCTGGTCTGCACCTGCTCCAAAGGTGTGGGGAGGCCGGTGGCGGGTGGCGACAAGCAGGGGCACAGGGCACTAAAGCCCTGACCTTACATTAGCAGCCGTGAGACTTCTGTCAGCATCCCAGGCCCCTCGGGGACAGTGTGGGGCAGGAAAGCTCAGGCTGGGAGACGCCAGGGGAAGGGATGTGCCCTGTGAACTCCTAGTAGCCCCAACCACACTCCCCGAGGCCCAGGAAATTTTGTTTCAGAAATCAGGTTCTGGGCTGGGGGACAGAAAGAATGCAGGGCCCGGGCCTCCTGAGGTCACTTGTTACAGAGAAGACCCCTCCAGCTCCGGGGCACCTGAGCCAGCTCTGTCTGCAGAGGGCAGCCACTCACTGCAGGCCCGGGCCCATCTGAGCCCTAAGCCTGAGGCTCTGTGGCTGGCTCCCCCTCTGGAGGGCAGGAAGGCCGGGGCCTGAGCTCAGGCGGGGTGGCCCTGCACAAGGTCCCTCTAGACACTCTCAGGCCTTGCCTGAAGCTCACCCTCCAGGGAGGTAGCAGGGGCCACCTCAGGTGCCACAGGTGCTCTTGATAGAGACTGTCACCCTGGTCTCTCCGTGATCCTCAAAGGCTGGGGCCACTTCTGTGACAGGCAGCCCAGGGTGTGGTGATCATGCTCAGCCCACCGTGAGCATCCGGGAGCTGGGGACTGGCGGGGCCCAGGGTGGCTGCCAGCATGTGAGGGAGGGGTTGGGCTGAGACCTGGCCCACAGGCCATCACCGAGGAAGAGATGCCACTGAAAACAAAACCCGTTAACCCCGTGGGTCCAGAGTGGACCAGGGAAGCCTCGGGAACCGGGGCTGTGCTCCTCAGATCGGCTGTGGGTGGAGGTCACCTCGGAGCGGAGCAGGCACAGGGTGCCCCCAGGGCTGGCCCGACTGGCTGGAGGGGCTCCAGGAGCCCTGTGGATGCCATGATCGGAGGGGGTGGGCGCTGCCCTCCCTGGAGGGGCCGGGGTGGCAGGGACGCTGCCACCACAGCAAACTCAGTTTCTGACCATCTGTCCTCAGCAACTCCACAAGATGGAGGAGGTGCTTCTGGTCCCAACTGTGATTCCTTTTGTGTGGGCTAAGAGCTCCTTCTGCAGGCTCCAAGTCTGGGCTTTGCTCCAAACTGGGCACCACTGCTGTGCCCCACCTTCCTGAAGGCAGCCTCAGGGGTGTGGGCAGATGGGCCAGGCTCAGGGCCCTCAAACAACGGGGCCGGGGCAACCACGGAAACCGGAGCATCAGCGCCTGTCCACAGTGCAGGGCCCGTCTGGAGCAGCAGGCTCCCTTCCACCCCCGTGGGAAGGGCATCTGGGCCTGCCAGTGCAGAGCCACCCTGAAGATGGCAGCTGCTGTGAACAAGCTCAAGGAGCCGCCAGGTGCTGCTGGGAGGGTGGGCCAGCCAGGTGCGCCTCGGGCCGCAGCTTGCAGATTAGGGGAGGTGAGGTGAGGGGGATGAGGAGGTGTGGGTGGTGCTTGAGCACCAGCCTCAGAGAGACCCTCCCGGCGGCCACGTCCTAGGCTGGGAAAGGGATCTGTGCAGCCTTGTTTGCATCAGCGTGTTCTGCGGGCTCCGGCCCCTTCAGGCTCGGCCTCCCCACTGCTGGGCCAGGAGCGGGTTGGGCATCTCCAAGGATGTCCCAGGGCTGACCTTGGTGCTTCACAGACTTCAAGGCTCCTTGGTTGTGTCCCCAGCTCTGGGTCTCTCTGGTCCCTGGTCCCAGACCCTGGTGGGCTGGCTGCTGCGGGTCCCAGGTAGGTCCTGCTCTCCACTAGCCTGGCCACGGAGTGCAGGTAAAATGGGGACGGTGAGTGTGGGGAGGCCCAGCCAGCCCAGCCAGATGCAGAGGCCCAGGCAAGTGGTTGCTCTCGGTGGCTTGGAGACCCATTTCTCTTGGCTCCTGTCGGGCTCGGTGTGGCCCAGGCCCTTCCTCAGGCCTCACCCCACTCTGGCTCAACCTCAAGCTGGGGCCTGCCCCAGGGACCACCCTCCACATCGCTGGAGTGTGCAAGGACCATCCCAGACTGAGCCCCTACTCCAGGATGGGCTACAAGGCCCTCTGGAGACATAGGGTGGCCAGAAGGGACCCCTGCCCATCCCTGAGCCCAGGTCAAGGCTGTGCCCTGTGGGGGCAGCTCCAGAGCTGTGCCCGCTCCTCCCACAGACAGCAGGGAGAGGGCCTGGGCAGCTCTAGGGTTAGTGTGCAAACGGGAAGGCCAGGGCCCTTCTGGGGACCGGATGCTCACCTGAGCCCCTGCTTGGAGGGGGAAGCTCCTCGAGGAGCTGAGGTCTGGCTGACCTGGCCCCTCCAATGTTGCTGTGAGCCAAGGTTGGGCAGGCAGATCCCACCGCCATGGGGCAGGCAGAGCTGGGTGACCGTTCCAGGACACTGTCTCTGGAAATTTCCCCAAGACACTTGTGAGGGTGACGTGTGCTCTTCCACCGCCACCTCAGGAGCTTCAGCCCGGCAGGCAGCCCCACCCCTGCCCAAGCCCTCCTGCTCCTGGAGCTGCTGGAGGTCCCGTCACAAACTCCTGAGGCTGTCAGAGCTCTGCCATCGCCCCTTCCCTTGGCCCAGGCAGAAGCTGGCATGGGGCACCCCCCATGTCCCTCAGCCTAGGCACCTCTGCTGTGGGGTCCTTGGGACTTCTCTCCACCTGGAGCCGGCTGGTCCACTTGCAGCAGATGCAGCCTGAGGCGGGTACTGGGCCCATCCTGGGGTGGAGGTGTGGCACCTACGGAGGCGCTCAGCCCACTGAGCTTCCGGCTCCTGCCCTCCAGAGCGGCGATGGCAGGGCCGGGTTAGGACAGAGAAGGCAGTGGCCCCCACACACCGTGGGAGGGGCTGGAAATCCACAGAGCAGCTTTGGAAAATTGGATCTACCGAAGCAGGATCGTGGCTCCACGAAGACCCAGAAGAGCCTGCAGTGGGACGGATGAACGGATATGGTGCTGCCTCCGCAGTGGGACGGATGAATGGATAGGGTGCTGCGCCTGCAGTGGGACGGATGAATGGATAGGGTGCTGCCTTCGCAGTGGGATGGATGAATGGATATGGTGCTGCCTCCGCAGTGAGATGGATGAACGGATATGGTGCTGCCTCCGCAGTGGGACGGATGAATGGATAGGGTGCTGCCTCCGCAGTGGGATGGATGAATGGATAGGGTGCTGCCTCCGCAGTGGGACGGATGAATGGATATGGTGCTGCCTCCGCAGTGGGATGGATGAATGGATAGGGTGCTGCCTCCGCAGTGGGACGGATGAATGGATACGGTGCTGCGCCCGCAGTGGGACGGATGAATGGATACGGTGCTGCCTCCGCAGTGGGACGGATGAATGGATAGGGTGCTGCCTCCGCAGTGGGACGGATGAATGGATACGGTGCTGCGCCCGCAGTGGGACGGATGAATGGATACGGTGCTGCCTCCGCAGTGGGATGGATGAATGGATACGGTGCTGCCTCCGCAGTGGGACGGATGAATGGATACGGTGCTGCCTCCGCAGTGGGACGGATGAATGGATACGGTGCTGCCTCCGCAGTGGGACGGATGAATGGATATGGTGCTGCCTAAACGCACGGCAACCTGCGCAGCAACATGGACAGTCACACACAGAGCAAATGCCCCTGGACGAGCACGCGTGCTGAGAAGTTACAGCGGCTGGAGCGGGGCAAGGATGCGGCCGGGGAGCACCCATGGGTGCTGTAGCAGCTCCAGGGGCTCGGGAGGAGCCTCAGGGCGGTGACGTCTTGGCTGTCCGGGCGCCGTCACCCCAATGTGCTTTCCATGAAGATTTACTGTCAGTCAAGTTTCCTGAAACATGAGGAGGGTGGAGTCAGCGCCAGCAGCTGGGTGGTGTTGACAGCGTGCGCCCTGCAGAGGGTGTGAGCAGATGGCCCTTCCTCCCCATGGCCACAACCCCAGGCTGCTTGTGAGAAGAACACCAGCCGCATCCCCGTGGGGGCATCCTGCAAAGCGCCCGCCCAGGGCACCTCACCTCTGTCAAGGTCATCACAACAAGGAGAGTGGGAAACTGTCCCAGCCAGGAGGTGTCCAAGGAGGCACAACGACCTAACGCCATGTGGTCAGCACCGTAGGAACGGGGGAAAAACAAAAACACAAAAACAAAACAGACGTCACCTGGGATCCTGGATGGGGTCTTGGGACAGGAAAAGACATAAGGGAAAAACCAAGGAAATCTGAATAAAGTGATGTTGTCGTGAATCGTGTCAATATTGCTCCTTAGTTGTCAGACGCTTACACTGATGCAGGTTGGTGGCAACAGGGAAACCAGCTGTGGGGACATGGCAACTCTGTGCTGTCTGCAAAAATCCAGAACTGTTCCGGACAGCAGCATGTTAACAAATGCTTTGGGGGTGTGGGTGCAGATGACAGGAAGGGCTGCAGAGGGTCGTTGTTCGGCTGGTGCTGAGTGTGCAGGTGCATTGCGCGTCCTTATTGCTTTCGTGGGGGTTTGAAATTTTCATAATCAACATGGGCTTGTTGTGCAAGGCAGTGCTTTGGAACCCCCAGGCACACCCGACGGCCGTGTTGAACACGGAGCCTGGGTCGCGATACTTGTCTCACCCTGACATCCACCCACTGACCCTGGAGCCCTTCCCATCTTATAGAGAGGAGAGGTCGGCAAGTGGGTGGGAGGGGCGGCTGCAGGGGCGGGTCTCGGGGCCTGTTTGGATGGGTGGTGAGACCCCATGCGTGACCTGTGTGATGGCCGCAGGACATTTGATACCCAGGTGCTCCATCCAGCCACCTCTTGGGGGTTTCTAAAGGAACACTTAGGACACAGCTAATGGGGTGGGTGGTGCAGGGTCACTGCTCTTCAGGGATGGTTCTGGGAGTCCCAGCTGGGAGGTGGGCTCAGCCCTTACTTGTTCTCCCATTGGCACACCCCTGCCCCTGCCCTCAAGGAGCCCCCAGTCCAGGGTGGGGGTGCGGAGACTCAGGGAGGTGAGAAGGGGCTGCAGGAACGAAGCCCCCAGGCCTCAGGAGCCCCTCTCACAGGCTGGCTTCTCTAATTCCCCACATATGACCTGGCATCTATCAGGCACCCCACTTTACAGATGAGAAAACTGAGACTGGAGAAAGTCACATAGCTGGAGAAAGTCACATAGCTGGAGAATGTGGGAGCTGGGGTCCCCCCATGGCAGTCAGAGACCCTATCTTTCTTTCTTTTTTTTTTTTGTTGAGATGGAGTCTTTCTCTGTCGCCCAGGCTGGTCTGCAGTGGCACAATCTTGACTCACCGCAAGCTCTGCCTCCCGGGTTCACGCCGTTCTCCCGCCTCAGCCTGCCGAGTAGCTGGGACTACAGGCGCCCGCCACCAAGCCCTGCTGATTTTTTTTGTATTTTTAGTAGAGACGGGGTTTCACCATGTTAGCCAGGATGGTCTCGATCTCCTGACCTCGTGATCCGCCCACCTCAGACTCCCAAAGTGCTGGGATTACAGGCGTGAGCCACTGCGCCCGGCCGGAGACCCTATCTTTCTACATCCAAGTCCCCAGCTACACACACGGCCTGAGTGCCAGTCCCCACCCTCTGGCTGGCTCGGCCCAAGAACATGTCTGGGAAGAAAAGAACAGGTCGGTGGCATCAGGGAAGGCTTCCTGTAGGAGGAGGAAATTGGGGCTGGGTGTGAGGGAAGGCAAGGCCCTGGGGTGCAGGGGGAGTGAGGAAGGTGCCCTGGGTTTGTGGTCATTTGGGGGCACAACCTGAGAAAACCACCAGGCGACCTCCAGGGAGACGATGGCCTCGGCTGCCTGGCCGGGGGTGATGCCTTGCTAATCAGCTACCTGGGCAGTGGTGCAGCAGCCAGCGGTGCAGCCCAGGTGGGTTGTGTGGGAGGTGGGCGCTGCATGGACGGGGCAGCCCCATCTTCCAGAGCCCGTGTGTGCTGCTGGCTTC
The DNA here is from genome assembly GCF_006542625.1 of Nomascus leucogenys. Taxonomy (NCBI): domain Eukaryota; kingdom Metazoa; phylum Chordata; class Mammalia; order Primates; family Hylobatidae; genus Nomascus; species Nomascus leucogenys. The sequence continues at coordinate 1,540,765 of NC_044402.1, forward strand.
TGCCCAAGATGGGAGGGTGCACTGGAGGAAGGCTCTAGACCAACTCCCAACCTCCCAACGCTCAGGGCCTCACTCTCCATTGTGCAGCTGGGGAAACTGAGGCCCAGGAGGCCAACTCGGGGAAGGAGGGTGCTGTAGTGATTGGAGCCCGGGGCCAGGCTCGTGGCCCAACTCATCTTGGGAGGTCACAGCAATCGGTGAGGTGGGTTCCTCCTCACTTCAGCGAGGGTCCACCGTGCTGTGCAAGGAGGTCGTCCCAGCCAGAGCTCCGTCTCCAAGCCACAGGCTCCCCTATCCCCCTCCATGGCTTCCCAGGAGCAGAGGCTGTGTCTGGGGCTGCTCCCTCAACACCGAGGATGGGCTGAGGAACAAACCTCCCTTGGACCATGCCCAGGAACAAGGGGATTCGGTGACTGCATGGGCTGGGGATGCCAGAGGCCAGAGGCAGCAGGGAGGGAGGAGAGGGGTGGGCGGGGAGGAGGGGGGTGGGCGGGGAGGAGAGGGGTAGGTGCTGCTGCTATGCCTGGCACAGTCACTGGCGTGTGCAGCAGACACCTGACAGAGATGGGGCTCATATGGCTGCACCCAGGCAGAGCTTAGCAGTTACCGCCCAAGATTCCTGCCGCCTAGTCTTTTTTTTTTTTTTTTTTTTCCTTTTTAAGACAGAGTCTCACTCTGTCTCCCAGGCTGGAGTGCAGTGGCACGATCTCGGCTCACTGCAACCTCTGCCTCCCAGGTCCAAGCTATTCTCCTGCCTCAGCCTCCCAAGTAGCTGGGATTATAGGCGTGCACCACCATGCCTGGCTAACTTTTATATTTTTAGTAGGGACAGGGGTTCATTATGTTGGCCTAGCTTTTTAATTAAACAGGAATCCACTTTCTGCTGTGAGGGGACTCTCCAGATGGAGTCACGGTCCCAGGTCAGTCCCCCTTATGACATGGAGGTCATGGGTTTAGCCTGGCCCAGCCAGGTGAGCCCATTACAAGCCAAGAGCAGAAAAGGAGGCAGAGAGAATTGGAGAGTGAGGGGTCTGCATGAGGCATCTGAGAGGCCCAGGGCTCTAGAGGGGCCCCAACAGCCAGGAAACAGGGCCTCAGTCCCAACCCAGAGGCACCCAGTTCTGCCACCAACTCAGATGCTCTTGGAATAATGCAGCAGCCAGCACCCGGATGTGAGACACGGGGCAGCGAGTCCAGCTAAGCAAAGCCTGCCCCCAGCCCAGGGAAACTGAGGTGATGAATGTGGTGCTCTCCAAGCCCTTGCCTTGTGGTGAGCTGTTACCCGGCAGCAGGAGACAAGAGCATTCGCCTTTGTCCTTTCTCCCACACAGGCAAGGGCATGCAAGTGACACATGTGCAGGTGCACACACACAAACGTGTGTACTTGTGTGCACATGCAACACACACAGACGCATGCATGTGCACTCGCACGTTCCGACATACACACATACTTGTGCACACATGCCATGCATGCCTGTGCATACACATACATGTACTCACACACACATGCACACACATGTGCACAGACCCATATGTGCATACAGAAGCCTCCTACCCAAACTCTGAGCCCAAACACATGTGCAAACACACAGAACCCCCATGCAGAGACCTCACACGCAAACCCACTCAGAAATAAACGCTCAGGAACATCCTCACCGCTAGGTGAGAACACTGAGGCCCAGGGCAGGTGACACTGGGGCAGAGTCATGAAGGTTGGGGCAGTGGGGGCAGGGCCAGGCCCGGCACCAGCGTGAGGTCCTCTGCTCTGCCCCTTCCCACGTCTTGTCCCTCACCCTGGCCCAGAGTAGAGCTCAGCAACTGTAAACTGGTTCCTGGGGAGGGGCCGGGGGCGTCTGGGGCCTCCATCTCCTATCATCCCCCCAGGTCCTGCTCACTTACTTGTCTGTGGCTGCAGGACGAGTGCCCTGACCACAGCCCCTGGGCACAAGAGAGGTCGTGGGCCCCATATGTGCCCTCTTCCCCACTAGGCCAAAGAGGGCCCCCTCAGTCCTGGAAACACAGACCAAGACCCTCCCGGTGCTGCAGGGTGTCCTGCCCTGGGCAGGGTGAACTTCGGCCTCCGCCGTCCCCTGCACCAAGAGGCTTTTGTCCCAAAGGTGTCTGTGCTCCGGACATGTGGCTCAGGGGCCTTGGGTGGCCCCATGGTATGTTCTCAACGGTAGAGTCTTATCTGGGAAATGGGTGTGGGAGGCGGCGCTAGGGAGGGCTCCTAGGGGATGCTCAGAGAGTGGGGGGCTCCAGCCTGCAGTTGGGAAAGACTGGGTGGGAAGCACTGTTGGGTGGGGGGTGGGGTTCAGGCGGGGGCAGGCAGCAGGGCAGGGTCTGGCAAGGGGTGTTGGGGCAGGCGGGCGGGACCCAAGCTAAGGTCCCCCAAGGGCAGAGCCAGTGGGGAAGAGGCAGCGTGCCGCCCCCACGCTTGGAGTGGGCTTCCAGCGCCTTGCTCCAGTGAGGAGGAAATGAGAGCCGGCACCTCCCTCTGCTCCACGTGCCCTGGGCGCTTCTCGTGGGGGAGGAGGACATCCAGCTGTGGCGCCCCCAGCTCCTCCCCTCCCTCCACAAGCTGTGGGTCGGAGAGTCAACCCACGTGCTCTGTAATCGCCTGCCTGGAGCTCTTCAATCTTTAAACAGCACTTTCTGGAGCTGAGCTCCATCAGCAAACGCTCTCCAAGTGGGGGCTGTGACTGTGACAGACAGAAGCCAAGTGGGACCCTTTGGTCCGGGGCGGCACAGCCCCACCTGGCCCTTTGCCCATGCTGTGCATCTGTGTGCCCAGCCTCCTCTCACCCAGCTGCCCTTCCAGGCTGGGCTCCAGGCTACAGCCCAGGGGGCTTCGTGGATGCCAGCTGCCCATCCCTCCCCTGCCAAGAGCTTTCAGTGGCTCCCACACCTGCCGCTGCAGACGCCTCCCCCACCACCCATGCAGTCTGCTGTCTGTGGCCTCAGATGCCCCTCAGCTCCTGAGATGCTCCTGGAAGCACTAGGTCCTAGAGGAAGAGCCCTCAATCCGCCTGTTCCCCTCCTGCCCCCACTGCCCGCCAGCATCTCTGCTCAGCCAGGACTTCCTTGAACCTCTCCTTTGGGTTGTCCTTTGGACCCCCCAGCAGGATTCTTCCCCAAACCCCTCCTTCCATCCCACTGCCCTGGGCTTCTCTGCTCATGGCTTGGGGGGCCGGACTGTCTCCCTAGTGGGGATACATCCTGACCCGCCCCTCCAAGCCTAAGTTACCCCTAGTTTTCTGGGGCTCAGGGCTTCTGGGGCTAGAACTGGGACAGTCCCGGGCAGCTAGGACAGCCTGTCAAGGAATGGGCAGGTCCAGGCTGCCCACCCCAAACCCTCTCCTGGATAGGAGCCTAGGATGGGCAGTCCAAGCCTGTCCTTGGGTGTCCGGGTGATAGCACCAGGCCATGCCTGGGGAGCAGGTGCAGTCCCCAACCAGCAGGACTGGCAAGAGAGCCGCTGGGCCCAGCTGGAGGGCAGCCTAGGGCCCAAGGAGCCTCCTGGGGGAGGTGACAGGTGACCCAGCCCATGAGTAGTGGGGTAACGGGGGCCTGGGGTTGGCAGTGTCAGGGAGGGACAAAGACAGGCCAGAGCAGCTTCTCTAAGGAGTGGGGGTTGGGGTCCTGGGGACTTTCTGGCAGACTTCGTGTTAACAGACTGGAAAGCAGAGGCCCTCCAAGGAGGCCCTTCACCTGCCGTGGGGAGAACAGGCAGTGGGAGGGGCCTGTCTCCATATTTCCACATGGGAGGATTCCCGCTTTATGGGCTGAGGAAGGAACTTGCTGGAGGGGGAAACCCGCTTTCACCACCCGGGCGCTGGGGAGGCGTCCCCCCAACCGAGTGAGCTCCCAGCTGCATCCTGATGGCCTGGGCACCCTTCACCTGGCCCCCGCACCAGCCCGTGCTCAGGCCCCACCAGCCTTCTCCCCAAACCTGCCGTAATCCCCAGCACCCACCCCAGGGAGTGACGCCGTCCCCTTGCTGGGCCAGACCCTGGGGAGGGGCTCTGCGCAGGAGGGTCTGGCAGAGCCCTCAGCCTGCCCCTCGCAGGCCTCTGAGAACGTGGAGACAGAGACCAGCCATGAGATCTAAATGGGGGCACCTCCCGGGACTCCTCTTGGCCTGTGCACTGGTTAACATCCCTGGGCCTTTGCTGTGGGAACGGCTGGAGGGATGGGGTCGGAGGGGCAGGGTTCCAGCCTAGAGGCCAGAGCATTCCCTGGGGTTCCTGAAGGCTGTAAACCAGGGTCAAAGCAGCCCTAGGTTTCTGCAGGTCCAGCCGGGACTGAATGTGGAGAAAAATTCAGCCCCACTCTGAGGCCCTCCCCCTTGTTCCCGGTCAGGGAGCTGTGCAGGCCCCGGCTTAGGACCCGCCTCCTCGGCTGCCTGTGGGAGGGCAGGGCTGATGGCGGGGCTGCTGGGTCCATTCAGGGCCCTGCATCCCTTCAGACAGAGGGACACATGTCCAGACAGACACACACCCACCATACCCCACACTGTCCAGCGCAGAGCCTATTGACCCATGACACCTCAAATGCCGTATTTTGTGGGGTGAGATGATGTGGCTTTGCCAGTGAGATGCATGTAACTCAGTCCCATGACAGCTGAACAGCCCCCATCATAGTCACTGAACTGCGTCCTGGGCTCAGATACTGCACACCCCACACCACAGAACGGGGCTCTGGGTGCGCAGTCTGGCTCCGCCGCCCGGGAAGCACGGCAAGCCCGCCGCTGGTCCCCACACCTCACCCCGCGCCACACAAGGCAAGTTTGTCTCAGAATAGAGGTGGATCTGCCTATCTGCCTTTTAACAGACCTTCAGAGCTGGCAAGCCTGTCACTTGCTTGAGCCAAACACGGCGAGTTCATTCACTCCATAAAATTTTATGGAGTTCCTCACATGGTCCTTTAGCAGGGACTCCGAGGACACAATCTCCAGCCCTCCCGCCCCGGCCCTCCCGGAAGTGAAGCCCTTCCTGCCTCCTCCTCACACGTGGGCCTTTCTGCTCCATCAGAGGCGCTGGCTTCCCGCTCCCCCCAGCTATTAGCAATTAGGTGATGTTACTAGGCTCTGATGAGCATCTTGACAGCAGTATACCCTTATTGCCCCTAAGAGCTGGAGGTTTCTCGATGCTTTCCTAAGCATGGTTCTCTCCAAGAGGCCTGCTTCAATTCAAAATGGCAATGACACGGTCCCCCTGTCTGCAGAATAGCAGAGCGCCCCTGGCAGTCCTGTGCTGGGCTCCCTGAGCTAATTAATCTTTTAATTTAGAGGCCACGGAGCTGAGAAACATCACACAGAGTCAGAAGCCGACTCAGTCGCTGCGTCAGGGAGATGGAGAGGGAGAGCGAGCAGGGTGGCTGCAGTGGCTGGGACGGCCTGAGTGGTGCCTGGAGGGCAGGCTGGAATCCAGTGGGGAAACGCCAGGTCCCACAGGAGCAAGGGGGATCAGGGAGCTGATGCTTACGAATTCCTGCAGCACACAAACAAGACGAATTCATTTCTGCTTTTAACAAATAATCTTTATTGAGTGGAGTAAAATGTCTCAAAACCAGGACAGCTGCAGAGGCTGGAGCCACAAGCCCGCTCTGTGAAGGGACCCCCCCTCAATGCCCTAGAGTCTGGCAGGATTGTGGGGAGGGGGCTGCTCAGCCTAACCTGGGCTTAGGTAGCTCAGGACAAGGAGGGGCGGAAAGCGAGCTGGGATCCATGTGGGCCTGGCTCTGGGCAGCTCCTGGGTGCCTGGGCCTGGCTTCCCCAGGGCGGTGTGGTACGGCATTTAAGGGGACGTCTGGGAGGGCAGCAGTCGGCCTTCACATCAGCAGGAACCCGTCGTGCTGCAGTGGACCCAGGGAGACAGGCCAGTCTCCGGGACCTGCTCACAGCCACGAGCCACTCTGGCCAAGCGCTGCCTCCCCCAGGCCCTTGGTCCTCCCGGGCATCTGTGAGCTGGAGAGATACGTGCTTTCCTCCATTTCACAGATGAGGAAAGAGAAATGGAGCGGGGGACAGGCCCCAGGGCCCCCTTCCATCCTATGCACAGAGGCCCACCCACTACTCTTTTTCCATCTGGGGACGCGGGGATGCGCTTCAGTATTTTCAGTGGCCCTCCCCGCCTCCACCCCCAGGGAGCCTGGGGTAGCCCAGCATCCAGCACCTTGAGAACAGGCACCTCCCCTCCCTTCACCTGTGGGCACCAGGTCCGGACTCAGGGACCTTAGGTTGCTTAGAGAAGCATTGGCTACGGAGCTGCCCTCTGGCCAGGCAGATGCCTGCGGGTGCCCGGAGTGCACCAGGTGCTCAGAGACCAGGGGGGCCGGCAGAGTCCGACTCTTCACCAACACCCCTCCCCACCAGGCTGTGTCTGGGGATCCAGCCTGGCGGGTGCTCCATGGCAGCCTGTGAAAAATGCACACCTGTGTCCGGCAGCACATTCACTCCCATGATGCAGTTACAACGCTGTTTATCCAACACGCCCCAACGATGCCCACTGGGGACCCCAGGGTGGACTTAGTGACAAGTGCTCAGTCCAGACCTCCCTGTCCCAGCTGCTCGGCCACCTCTGGCCAGGCTGACACTGCAGCCCACAGAACCTAGGCACGGGTGGCTCTGATTCTCCCTGCCAGGCTCTTCCTCAGGTGGCCTCGCCAGTTTCACCCAAGGCCCAGTGGGAGGGAGTGGCCCTCTCGGCACTTAGACTCTGTCCTCAGCTGCCGAGGGAGAGTTCCCACTTCCCTGCTGTGGCACACACTTTCCTGATGTCAGGGCCGCCGTCCTGGCTGCCATCCACCCAATGCTGGGGTTCGAGACACAGTGCTGAGGCCAGGCTGTGACGGCCAGCCCCTCAGGCTGCTATGTGTACCCTCCCAGCAGAGCCTCCCAGGGTTGTGCAGTGTACAACCTGCACACCACACCCATCTGCCTATGATCTGAGGCCACCAGGAAGCGCACAGCACATGGGCAGGCCCAGCCTGGCTTCGTGACCCAGCCTTTCTTTAGCTCAGAAATCCCTTTAAAGAAGTCAAAAACAGAGTATCAACTTGTTCCCTGTGTTTCTCGTTTAATGCTCTTGCTGCCCCAAAGGAAGGCACACTTCCGGTTGAGCCCGAGGAAGGTGACACACAGGGAAGGTGCCTGGAGAGCCTCATTCAGTTCCCAAAACTGCAGTTCCCCATCACCGAAGCTTCTGTCCGGCTCAGCAGCCTGTCCTCTGAGTCAAGGCCCCTGAAGGCCAGCGAATGAAAGGGCACCATAGTCAGGCACATATCACACCTTCTCTTTCCACCACGCTGGACAGGTCTCACCTGTGACAGGTGGGGAGGGAGGGCTTCCTGTGTGGAAGAACCCCCCCATGCTCGCCCACCCTCATCCCTTGTTCTGGACACAGAGCTGGGAGTCCTGGGTTCAGGGGATGCTGGGTCCAGATTCTGAACTTGTGGCCAGTGGAGAGAAGAGGAAAAAGCAGAGCCCAGGGAAGGGTGGGCAGCTCCCACCTGGACCCTGTGGCCGGCTTGAGCAGGCAAGGAGGCACAGAGGCAGGGGCCGGATCCCAGGTGTTAGGAGGCTGCTGGGTTCACGGCATCGGGAAGCTGCCAGGCCAGGGTGTGTGGGTGGGCTCTGGCCTTCCCAAGGCAGGTCAGATCAGAGTCCTTCCAAGTCACTGAATGCATCTTAAATACAAATCCCTGCCTTGGTGCATCTTAAATCAGAACTCCAGCCTCCTAAGTGATGGTCTCTGAGTATGGCCTGGTAACGGGTATTTCAGAGGCCCCCCTGGTCTCTTGATGTCCTGGAAGCTGTGGGAACTCCTGGGACACAGAAAGGAGGGGAGGTGTGTTTCCATGCCCACCATCTCCTCTAGTCTGCAGGGAAACCCAAGAGGTAGGTACAGGACTCATCTCCATTTCACAGATGAGATGCCAGTCCTTTCTGGCACCTTGCCTTCCACCACATCCCTCCCACCAGCTGAGCTAACTTGTGAAATGCCACACAAGAGCCAAGGGCCAGGCCTGGGGAACAATGTTCTCTTCTTGATCTAATTCATATTTACTCTTGAATTCCACTTTACTACCTGTTTTTTTTGGTCTGATTAGAAAAGCATTACATGTTAGTGAAGAAAATTTGGAAATGTTGGGTCAAGAAAAATTTTGGGTCAAGAAGAAATTTGGGGCCAGAATTAAGAGGAAAATTCAAAGTCCCTATAATGTGTCACTCAGAAAGGCCACAGTTTGATATATTTTCTTCTGCCTTTAAGTTTGTTTTCATGACTTTCTAACTACATAATTATTTCTGCATTTATTAGTTGGCTTTCTGATATATGGAATCATTTGTTCATTTTTAAAATTTATATTTACATAGACTCATAAATTCTTATTTTATTCAATTCCTGCCTATCATTGTCATTGTTTATCTGGATGCTTGAATTGTCCTAGATTTGGCCAGTGGAAGCCCCTTTGAGCTCACTCAAATGCCCTTTCTGACAATCCCCCATTGCTGTTGGAGCATTTCCTTATGTTCTGGCACAATGAGATACTTCTCATTGATTCTACTTTCCCTGACCTAGGAGTAGCCATATGAGGAGGCCTGCTTTCTTTGAGGGGCAAATGGTACTTAGAAGCCAAGATCCAGGTACCAGGTGTGCTTAGTGCTGCTGGAGAGTCCTTGCTTCTAGGCTCCATCTGTAGACAGGGACATGTATACCCATATGTTTTCCTGTGTTTGTGTCAATACATAAACACAGCCGTAGATCTACACACCTTATCATGAACTCATAGCTGGTAATTGTGTTCCAAGACAACACTTTGGGCAGCAATCTCTACCTTCCATAATTCTAACTCAAACTCCAAAAAGTGAGACAGTTGGCTCATGTTATCTCTAACTATATTTATTTTTTAAGCCTAGAATATATAGGAAATAATTTCAGAAATTGAAACTTACACCATTGAGAAAAAATCAACCTACTAATTGGAGTTCAATATTTGTTTTCAGAGAGACAGAAGAAGAGGAGGTGAAGGAGTTGGAGGGAAAGAGAAGGGAGAGGAGGGGAGAGGAGGGGAGAGGAGGGGAGAGGAGGGGAGAGGAGGGGAGAGGAGGGGAGAGGAGGGGAGGGGAGGGGAGGATTCACATTCAGTGCAATGCCCACCTCTCAAGGGCAATGTTTGATGACTTTTGATTGTGAGAAACAAACTTACTCATTTAAACCTAAAGAATGGACTTAGAGACCTGGAGAACAGCCAAAGTAAGACTTTTAATGACAGTTTTGCAAAATTGGCTGTTTGATGAGCAGGCACAACAAGCACAGTTTTAACAAGCAATTTATTTCCTAGTATGCAGGTCCCTCTCTCAGTTCCTTATAGGCTGAGAACTATGGAGCTGCCAATTTTTCTGATGTTGCCTATTGATTATTGGGTAGGGGCTTCAGGTGTTTTTTTTGGGGGGGTGGGGGAGGGGGTTGTCTTGCTGCATTTTGTTGCATCCCACAACGCATTGCAATTTTAGTTCACTTAGGGGCTTTTTAAGTATTTGACTTATGACCTAAGTAGCTGGGCAGGCTGATAAGAACATATATATATGTATAGTTTGCTGACCTAAGCCAATTAAGGGCACTTTGTTTTGGAAATGGACCACCATATACATTATTTCCTTCATGATGAACGTATATACCCACGTAATCATCGCCCTCTGTTCTCCCTTCTAATAATTCCTCAACCCTTAGGCAACCGCTCTTCTGATTTTTATCATCATGGATTAGTTTTATATGTTCTTGAACGTCATACAAATGGAATGATGTGACATGTACTTTTGTTTCTGTCCCCTTTTGATCAAGCAAATGATTATGAGACTCATCTCACTGCTGGTTCAGCAGCTGAGTCATTGTTATTGCACAGTGGTGCCCATTGTGTGCATCTATCACCATTTGTTCTCCTGTTGATGGACACCTGGGCTGTTTCCAGGGTTTGGCTATTACAGGTAAAGCTACTATAAACATTCCTTTGTGCAGATATATGTTTTCATTTCTCTTGGGGATAGAGAAATTTCTAGGAGTAGACTGGCTGAGTCACAGAGAAGGTCTATATTCATCAGAAACTGTCACACTGTTTTCCAAAGCTCCTTTCCCATTTTCTCTTCCACCTGCAGTATAGAAAACTCTGCTTGTTATACCTCCTCGACAACATTTAGTATTCCCAGTCTTTTACATTTTAGCTATTCTGGTGAACGGGAAGTGGAATCTCACATCATGGTGGCTCTCGTTCAAATTTCCTGGTGGCTAATGGTGTTGCGCGTCTTTACATATTCTTATTGGTCATTGTATCTTATATCTTGTGAAGTGTTTGTGACCATGTTTTGCCATATCGTATTGCTCGTGATCCCTTTATTATTGATTTGCAGGTCTTCTTCATATAATCCAGACACAAGTCCTTTGCCAGGCATATGAATTGCAAATATTTCCTCATAGCGCCGGCTTTGTCTTTTTTAGTTTCTCAATTATGTTTTGAAGACCAGAAGTTTTTATTTTCTTCGAAGTCATATTTAACTTTTTTTTTCCATTTAGGGTTTTTTGTTTCTTTGTTTGTTTTCTGTCTAGCAATCTTTGCCTCTTCAAGGTCATGAAACTATTCTTTGGGGTTTTTTTCTAGAAGCTCTATATCTTCAGCTCTTATATTTACATATATAATCCATCTCAAAATAATCTTTCTTTGTGGTGTCACCCAGGGATGGAAGCTCATTTTTTTTTCCTGTATGCCTGTCCAGTCGGTTCAGCGTCATTTGTTGACATTGCTTTCCTTTCCACATTGAACTGATAGGGTGCCTTTTTCAAAGACCAACTGATTGTATATGAGTGGGTCTATTTCTGGACTCTTTTTTTTGTTCCATTGACCAATTTGTCTACTCTCAAACCAAAACACAGTCTTAATTACTGTCACTTTAGAGAAAGTTTTAAAATTAGATAGTGCAATTCCTTCAACTCTGCTCTTCTCTTTTTGGTTACTTTTTCTACTCTTAGTTCTTTGCAGTTTCAAATAAAATTTAAGATCAACTTGGTAGTTTCTCCATAAATGCATTCTGGGATTTTGATTGGGATGGTGTTGAATCCGTAAATCAATTTGAGAAGAATTGGCCTCTTAACAATATTGACCTCTTTCCTTCTGTGATCATGTTATATATTTCCATTTATTTAAATTTTCTTTATGTTATTGGTAAAAAAAATTTTATTTAAAAAATTAGTTTGCTGCATAGAGATCTTTTTTAACTTTTGATAAATTTCAAATATATTTAGTTTTTTAATGTTATTATAAATGGAATTGTTATTTTAATATCATTTTCCTGTTGTTGGCTGAACCTATAGAGTAATAAACTGACTTTTGTATATGGACATTAAATTTTGCATTTTATAAAATTTATGAATTAGTTCTAGCAATAGTTTCTTGGATTATTTAGAATTTTCTGTATAAAAAATCATGTTATCTGCAAATAAATACTATTTTAACTTCTTTGTTTCAGAACTGTCTTTTATTTCTTTTCCTTGCTTTATTTCATTGCTAAGACCTCCAATACAATGATGAATAATAGTGCGTTGGTTCTCAGGAGCAAATTGTTCAATATTTCACTATTAAGAATGTTTGTTATCTACAGGCTTTCAGTAGATGTCCTTTATCAGATGGAAGAAATTTCTTCCTATTTTTAGTCTGTCAAGAGTTGTTGATTTTATCCTCAATAGGCGTTGAATTTTGTCAAATGCTTCTCTTCCTATTGAGATGATCATGAAGTTTCTTCTTTTATGTAAACAAAGTGAATTACATGACTGAGTTTTAATATGAACCAAACTTTTGCTCCTGAAATAATACTCACTTGATCACAATGTAATCTTTAAAAAAAAATCTTATTGGATTTATTTTGCTTATATAAGAACTTGCGCATCTATGTTCATAAAGAATATCAATCTATATATGTATTTTGTAATATCTTTGACAGGTGTTGGTATCATGGTAATGCTAGCTTCATTCAATGAAATTGGAAGTGTTCCTTCATACTCTGTTTACTGAAACACCTGGTTAAGATTGCTGTTAATTTTATTTTTTAATATTTAATAGAATTTATGTGAGAAACATTATGGGTCTGGAGTTTCCTTTGTGGGAAGATTTTTTATTATAAATTCAATTATTAGGTTACATATAGGGCTACTAATATTTTCATTTTGTCTTATGTCAAGTTTTGTAGATTTTCCCTAAAATGTGTCCTTTTATGTATATTGTTGAATCCAGTTGTTTATGCTGTCCCTTTATCTACTATATCCTTAGTGATGTCTCCTTATTTCCTGATCTTAGTCATTTGTTTCTACTTTCTTTTCCTTGATTACTCTAGAAAAAGATTTATCAATTTTAACCTTTTTTCTTTTTTTAGACAGAGCCTTGCTCTGTTGCCCAGGCTGAAGTGCAGTGGCACGATCTCAGCTCACTGCAACCTCTGCCTCTCTGATTCAAGCGATTCTCTCACCTCAGCCTCCTGAGTAGCTGGGATTACAGGCATGCGCCACCATGTCTGGCTAATTTTTGTTTTTTTTTTTAGTAAAGACAGGGTTTCACCATGTTGGCCAGGCTGGTCTCAAACTCCTGACCTCAAGTGATCTGCCCACTTCAGTCTTCCAAAGTGTTGGGATTACAGGCATGAACCACCATGCCTGGCCAATTTTATTAATCTTTACAAAGAATCAACTTTTGGCATCATTTAGTGTGTTTATTGTTGTTTTTTCTTATTATTTCATTCATTTCTGTTCCTATCTTTATTATTCCCTTCCTTCTCTGGGGTTAAGTTGCTCTTATTTCGCTAGCTTCTTAAGATGGTAATTTATTGGCAAATTTTTCTGCAAAGAGCCTGAGAGGTTTCTTCCCTCCATACACCAAATCCGTGTGGTTGCTTTCAACTCTCTGGACACTAACCGTGTCCCCAACAATTCGATTCCATTCTGACACTATTGGTTTGGAGTTAGTGTGAGATGCCACAAGTTAAACGGTTCAGCCCTACAAGACTGCCCCCACTTCCCACACCTGTCACAAGTCCTGTAGGCTGTAAATAAGAGGTTCCCACAGTCCCATTCTCTGGTTTAGTACTTCTCTGGGATGGCTCACAGAACCCAGGGAGGCACTTTACTCACTTTCACTGTTTTACTATAAAGGATACAAATGAGCAGCCAGGTGAAGAAATACACAGGCCGGAGTGCAGGAGATTCTGCTCCCGTGGCACCAAGGTGGGCCACCTCCCGGCACACCAATGTGTTTGCCAACTGGGAAGCTCTGGAACCCTGTGGTTTAGGGTTTTTTTGTGAGAGTTCCTTTGTGTTGGTCTAATTGATTAAGCCATTTGACCTTGGCAACCGTCAGTCCCTCTCCCCTTCTGGAGGTCAGTGGGGTAAGATTGAAAGTTCCAACCCTCTCATCACGCCTTGGTCTCTCTGGTGACCAGCCCTTTTCCTGAAGGGGTCTAGTTACCAGTCAGTTACCAGTCATCTCAGCATAACAAAGACATCCTCATCACTCTGGAGATTCTAAAGGTCTAAGGATCTGTGTGCCAGGAACTAGGAACAATGACCAAATATATATTTTTACTTATACCGCAGAGCCAGACAGTAAATATTTTAGGCTTTGTGGGCCACACAGCCCCTGTCACACCTACTCAGCTCTGCCTTTGTGACACAAAAGCAGCGCAGACAACACGTCGATGAATGACTGTGGCTGTGCTGTGTCAAACTATTCACAAAACACATGGCCAGCCCATGGGCTGTGGTCTGCCAGCCTCTGACTTAGATAATCGACTTTAGCCTTTTCCTCTTCTCTAAGAATTTCCTCTGTGCATTGCTTTAGCTGGTCCCACAATATTCACTAGTATTTTCATTACTATTCTGCTTGACGTATCTTCTAATTTCTCCTGTGATTTCTTTTTGATCAATGGGTTATTTTTGAAGCACGTTATTTAATTTTCAAATATTTAGAGGACTTTCTGGATATATTATTACTAGTGAGTTCTAATTTTATTTTATTAAACAGTATGCTTATAGTCAGAGACCAGATAGCAAGCTTCCGATTTAAAAAAAAATTGCTGAGATTTATTATATGGCTGTCATATGGTTTGCCCTGATGAATGTTCTATGTGCCCTTGACAATCACATATATTCTGCAGTCATCAGGAGGAATGTTCTTTAATTTTACGATAGATTGAGGTGGTTGATAGTGCTGCACAAGTCTTCTACATCCTTACTGATTTTCTTGTCTACTTTTTCTGTTAACTACTTAGAGAGAGGTGTTAAAATCTACTGTGGAATTGTCTATTTATCCCTTTAGTTTTTTTTTTTTTTTGGTATTTGCCTTTTGTATTTTCAAACTATTGTTGGGCACATACACATTTGCAATTGTTATGTCTTCCTGGTGAGCTAGCTTTTTTATTATAAAGGAATGTCCTTCTTTATCTCTACTAGTAATCTTTGTTTCAAATTTTACTTTATCTAATATTCTTACAGATGCCTTAACTTTCTTATGGTTATTGTTTTCATGTTACAGTGTTTTCCATCTTTTTCCTTTTTATCTCTGTGTGTCTTTATAGCTGAAGTGAATTTCTCATAGACAATAAATAGTTGGGATGTTTTTTAAAAAAAGTCCTGTCTGACAATATCTACTTTTTAATTTGAATCCATCATTCCTTTACTTCTATGTCACCATGAGTGTGGTTGGACTGAGTCTTCCATTTTGCTACTTGTGTCTATTTGTCTTGTCTCTTTTGTGTTCCTCAGTTCCCCCTTTGCTGCCTTCTTTTATGTTAATTGAATTTTATTTTATATTCATTTAATTTACTCTATCATGGTGTGTGGGGGGATCATTTCCCATCCCCTGTCATTTGTGCTATTATTGTCATATATTATACATCTGCATATGTTATTAATTCCACAATACACTCTTTGCTTTAAACAGTGGTAATTTAGATAAATTAAGAAAAGGAAAGAAAATAATTTATATTTACCCATAACTTTTCCATTTTTGTTCCTTGCAATTCCTTATCTGAGATCCCCTTTTGTGTTATTTCCCACCAGCCATAAGAACTTCTTTTGGCATTTGATGTAATGCAGATCTGCTAGGGATAAATCTTCTCAATACATTTATCTCTTAAAAATCTTTATTTTGCTTCTGTCCTTGACACACAGCTTCTCTAGGTTCAAAATTCTGGATTGACTCTTCTTTTTCTTTCAGTATGTAAAGACATTGATCTGTTTGGGTCTCCACTGTTTCTAGTGAGAAGTTGGCTGTAATTAACACCATTTTTTTTTTTTGTTTCTGAATGTCATTTGTCATTTTTCTCTGCTTGATTGCAATATTTACTCTTCACTTTTGGTTTTTAGCAATTTGACTACAATATTCCTGTGTAATGTTTTCCTTATATTTACCACACTTGAAATTGTCTAAGCTCCTTGAGTCCATAAACTGATATTTTTAATTGATTTAAGGAATTTTTGTCATTATTCAAATATTTCCTTTGCCCCTTTCCCTCTTTACATTCCTTCTTGGATTCCAACTACACTTATGTTAGACTGTTTCATATTGTCTCACATGTCATTGAGGCTTTATTCATTAAAATTTTTTTCTCTTCTGTTCTTCAGATTAGATAATTCTTATTGATCAATCTTCAGGTTCATTAAACTTTTCTTTTGCCTTCTCTGTTCTGGTACACCCTCCAATGAATTTTTTATTTCAGCTACTGTATTTTTCAGTTTCAGAATGTCCATTTAGTTCTTATATGTATTTTTCACTTTCCTGCTGAGCATCTCCATCTGTTTAGTCATTATGTCTATATTTTCTTTTACATCCTTGAATGTACTTATAATAGCTGCTAGTACAAAGTTCCTTTCTGCTGTTTCCAACATCTGGGTCAGCTTCAGTTTGGTTTCTATTGACTTCCTATTCTATTCCTAATTCTAGTAATTTTTATTTTATATTAGACATTGCATATGATGTGTTGTATAGCAGTAGTCCCCAACCTTTTTGTCACCAGGGACTGGTTCCATGGAAGACAACTTTTCCATGGACTGAGGAGAGTGGGGATGGTTTTGGGATGATTCAAGCACATTAAATTTATCATGCACTTTGTTTCTATTATTATTGCATTGTAATATACAGTAAAATAATTATGCAACTCACCATAATGTAGAATTAGTGGGAACCCTGAGCTCGTTTTTCTGCAACTAGATGGTTCCATCTGGGGGTGATGGAAGACAGTGACAGATCATCAGATATTAGATTCTCATAAGGAGCATGCAACCTAGATGCTTTGCATACACAGTTCATAATAGGGTGTGTGCTTCTATGAGAATCTAATGCCACCGCCCATCTAACAGGAGGCGGAGCTCAGGCTGTAATGCTTGCTCATCCACCACTCACCTCCTGCTGTGTGGCCTGGTTCCTAACAGGCCACGGACTGGTACTGGTCCATGGCCTGGAGGTTGAGGACCCCTGTTGTATAGTATCTGGACTGTTGTCTTCTGAAGTGTGTGGATATTTGTTCTTGAAAGCCACAACTTTGCTAGACATAAACTTCATAACATAACATAAACATAAACTTGAAGTTTTGCTAGACATAAACTTCAAACCATGTTTCTCCTTTGGTGGACCTCTGCTGAACTATCTGCTGGATTATTCCAGCCTTTCAGCAGTAGCTTTGTGCTGGGATTCCTGGAGCTTCCTTTGTGCCTGTGCAGTGCAGCTGTCAGCCAAAAATTTGAGCAGCATTTGTGTGCAAATCTGGGGGATTCTCTCTCTCTGGCTCTCTCCTTTCTGGGATTTTTCTTCTATTTCTAGCTGGCCTGGAAGTTCCAAACACTGTTCTCTCACCCCTTAGCCAGTAAGTTTGCAACATTCTGTTTAAGTTTTAGTTGCTATACCTCATAAAAATTGGGGATTTTTCTGCAGCAAAAGGTCGTAGAAACATGAACTCAATCAACGCAGTTCTTCTCTTTCAATGGTCTGTTTCTGTTTGCTTTTGGCTATTCTCTGGTGTCTTCACATAGATTTTTAAAATATTTTGTCTAAGTTTATATTTGTGATTTGTAAAAATGTTGGTCTGATATATACTCTTCTGATGTTTTGCAATGTATATGTTATTTAACCTGAAAGATAAAAATAAGAATATCTTAATCTCGTATTTCTTTGATTATAATATGAACACTTTTTAATAATTTTTGGTGATTTGTATTCCTTCATTTATGAGTTGACCTTTGCCAATTTTATGTGGGATAATAATGCTTTTGTTGATGATTTTAAAGAGATCTCTCTTTGTTCATGATATTCATTGCATAAGTTTTCACCATTTATTTACTTTTCAAATTTGTTGCTTATGATTTTGATACACAGAACTGGTAGTTATGTAGACAATGCTTTTATGCATGTAAGAGACTTTACTATTTACTAAATGTTTTATCAGAAATATATTTTTTAAATTTTCTGAATAATATTTCAACATTTATTCATGTTCTATTTTGAGGCCTATGGTATTTTGTATTACAAATAGAATAATACAATGTATTATATTAAACCATTCTTCCTTTCCCATGTTAAACCTTCATAGATTGTTGATTAAACACACAGCTGAATTTTACTTGCTTATATTTCACTTTTGATTTTGCATGCAGTTTTATATTCTATAGCAGACTTTCCCAAAGGATCTACCCCAGATCACCATTCCCAAGAGATGCTTCCAGGTAGAAATGGTTTTTTGCTTGGATGAATAAAATTGGGAAACACTGCAGGCTGTATTCCTGCCCTTCTTAAGAACCACAGTGCACGTTTGCATATCAAAGGCTCTGAGAAGTTCTGCTTTAAAGATTCTATTGACTTTGTTTAATTCTTTGGTAAATCTTATGAGATAGTGGAAACTTCTTTTAATGTAATGGCTATTTCTTGTAGACTGAAGAACAGATGGTGGGTTATATTTGTCAGATTTTGGTTTCAGGGTTACTCTACTTTTATAAAATTACTTTTCCAAATTTACACATTTCTAAAACTGATACATACTTTTGGAATTAATTATGCCTTAAAATTTCACAACGTCTCACCAACAAGAACGCCTGAGTCTGGTACCTCTTTTGGATGTAATTCCTTTCTATTTAAACATTTTTCCAAGAATAATTCTTTATTCATGTTGCTCAGTTCTTTTAATGTTAACTTTGATCATTTATTTATTTCCATTCAGATTTATCAGCATGTAACCATGCAAATAATGCCTTGTTCATTTTTAAAATTGCATGCACATTTACTGTCTTTATTCTGGGATTTTAAACATTCCTTAATTGCTATTTCTTATGCTTCCCCCTTTGTAGTAACTATTAATAGATTAGCCAGAGTTGAGTCTGTTGTGTTAGATTTTTAAAAGACTTAACTTTTTAATTTACTTATCTCTTAGCTCTTAATGTACTTACTAATCCTCATTTTTCCCATGTCTAATTCAATAATTTCAGCTATCATCTGCTATTTTGTTCTTCCTTGGAAGTGCTTAAAAAACTCATTGGCTTGAAAGTTTTGATTTTTTTTTGTTTGCTAATGAAAGCATTTAAAGATGTGACTTCATCTTTGAGGACAGCTTTGTTGAAACCCGTTTGTTCTTAACAATTTCATTATTTCTCTGCTATTCTAGAGTTTGAAAAATATTTCTTTTTTCATTTTCTACAAATGTTTACAGGAGTACCTTTAAATTACCAGTTGGTAAGTGTTTTTTATTTAGACTTATTAATAATTTCTAGTTCTAGTGGTTCAAGGTAAAGTAGTTTTTTTGTACAATTTTAACTTTTTGAATATATTGAAGTTGTATGTGTATATGTATGCATTTTCTTGCTAAGAAATGTCCTATTGGAAATCTTTCACTTATCATTTGAAATATTATTTTTAACTACTCAAGTAATCATGATTATATTGTTATTTTAATAAAACACAAACAAAAATAAACCTAAAATAACTTTGATCTCCACCCCTAATTTTAGTCTGCTTTCCCCAAAAAAATCACTATTCCAGTTTGTTTTAGTCCATTGGGCTACTATAACAAAATACCTTAGACTGGGTAATTTATAAACAACAGAAATGCATTGCTCACAGTTCTAGAGGCTGGGAAGTCCAAGATCAAGGTGCTGGCAGATTTTCATTGTCTGGTGAGTTCTAGAGGCTGGGAAGTCCAAGATCAAGGTGCTGGCAGATTTTCATTGTCTGGTGAGTTCTAGAGGCTGGGAAGTCCAAGATCAAGGTGCTGGCAGATTTTCGTTGTCTGGTGAGTTCTAGAGGCTGGGAAGTCCAAGATCAAGGTGCTGGCAGATTTTCTTTGTCTGGTGAGGCCTTGCTCTTCCTATCAGATGGCATTTTCTCTGTGTCCTCACTTGGTGGAAGGGGCCATGGAGCTCACTCAAGCCTCTTTTATAAGGGCATTGATCCCATTCATGAAGGTGGAGCTCCCTTGACTTAATCACTTTCTAAAGGTCTCACCCCTTAATACTGTCACATTGGGTATTAGATTCCAACATATGAATTTTGGGGGATATGAACATTCGAACCATAGCACAGTTGTGCTTTCTTTAGGGCACTTTTCTATGTGCTTGCATATAAATATATAACCCACAAAAATCTACAGTTTGACTCATATATGTTTAAACAATTACATGTATTGTTCTGCAGCCTGGTTTTTTTTGCTGTCAACATAGCTTGCATATTTGCCTTTTGCCAGTTTATTTAAATCTACTTTATTCTTTCAAAGTTCTACCTAGTGTTTCACAATATTAATAGATAGTAATTGATGGACATTTAGGCTGTTCCCAATTTTTCTCTACTATAGACAGCATTGCAATGAACATCCTCATACATGCTTCCACGTGCACATGCACTACGTTTTTCAGGTAAACTTTTTTGAAGTATACCATACAAATAAAAATGTGCACAAATCATACTTTTACAACTCAAAGAAGCTCCACAAAGTTAATATATTTGTGAAAGCAGCATTCACATAAAGTCACAGAATATTGCTAGCCCCCTCCAGAGACCTCTCCTGTATCTCCTTCTGCTCACTGTGTCTCCTCCCAAGAGCAACTGTAATCCTGACGTCTAACAGCACATATTAAACTATGTTTGCCTGGTTCAAGCTTTAAAGAATAGAATCATTCAACATACCTTCTTTCCTATCTGGTCCTTTCACTCAATAGTTTGCTTGTAAGGTCCATATGTGCTGTCGTGTGTAGTTGTGGCTCACCACTCTCATTGACACCCAGCATCCACCATGTGAGCATTCCATCAATTATTTGCCCATTCTACTGTTTGGGGGAGGGGTGGCATTTTAATGCCCAGTTTTGGGTTGTTATAAATAGTGCTTCTATGGTCATTCTTGTTTATACTTTTGGTAAAAAACATTTACCCATTTCTGTTGGGTCTATACCTAGAAGTGTAAGTGCTGTATCAAGTGTTAACAGACTTTGTCAAATATTTCCCCAAAGTTTTGTACCATTTTACATGCCGACCAGCAGTGTGTGAGAGTTCCAGTTGCATCACAGCCTTGTCAAAATGTGGTTTTTCGTCTTTCCATTTCAGTCATTCTGGTGGGTATAATGCTACCTAATACTGGTTTTCTCTCACATATCCTTACCAACCAGTGGCATTGAGAATTTTTCATATATTTATTGGCTGTTTGAATATCCTCTTTTCTGAAATATCTATTTAAATCTTTGGCTGATATTCCTATTGGTTTATCTGTCCTTCTTTTAATGATTTATAGGAGTTTTAACACATTCTGGGTATAAGTCCTTTGTCAGATACATGTTGCAAATAGCATCTCCCATTCTGTGGTTTGCTTCTTCCCTCTCTTAACGATGTCTCTTGATGAGCAGGAATTTTTAAAGTTTAATATCACCACCAGGCCTGCCTTACAAGAGCTCCTGAAGGAAGCACTAAACATGGAAAGGAACAACCAATACCAGCCACTGCAAAAGCATGCCAAATTTTAAAGACCATCGATGCTAGGAAGAAACTGCATCAACTAACGAGCAAAATAACCAGCTAACATCACAATGACAGGGTCAAATTAACACATAACCATATTAACCTTAAATGTAAATGGGCTAAATGCTCCAATTAAAAGACACAGACTGGCAAATTGGATAAAGATTCAAGACCCACCAGTGTGCTGTGTTCAGGAGACCCATTTCATGTTCAGAGACACACATAGACTCAAAATAAAGGGATGGAGGAAGATCCACGAAGCAAATGGAAAACAAAAAAAAGCAGGGGTTGCAATCCTAGTCTCTGATAAAATAGACTTTAAACCAACAAAGATCAAAAGAGACAAAGAAGGCCATTATATAATAGTAAAGGGATCAATTCAACAAGAAGCGCTAACTATCCTAAATATATATGCACCCAATACAGGAGCACCCAGATTCATAAAGCAAGTCCTTAGAGACGTACAAAGAGACTTAGACTCCCACACAATAATAATGGGAGACTTTAACACCCCACTGTCAACATTAGACAGATCAATGAGACAGAAAGTTAACAAGAATATCCAGGAATTGAACTCAGCTCTGCACCAAGAGGACCTAACAGATATCTACAGAACTCTCCACCCCAAATCAACAGAATATACATTCTTCTCAGCACCACATCTCACTTATTCCAAGATTGACCACATAATTGGAAGTAAAGCACTCCTCAGCAAATGTAAAAGAACAGAAATTATAACAAACTGTCTCTCAGACCACAGTGCAATCAAACTAGAACTCAGGATTAAGAAACTCACTCAAAACCACTCGACTACATGGAAACTGAACAACCTGCTCCTGAATGACTACTGGGTATATAATGAAATGAACACAGAAATAAAGATGTTCTTTGAAACCAATGAGAACAAAAACACAACATTCCAGAATCTCTGGGACACATTTAAAGCAGTGTGTAGAGGGAAATTTATAGCACTAAACGCCCACAAGAGAAAGCAGGAAAGATCTAAAATTGACACCCTAACATCACAATTAAAAGAACTAGAGAAGCAAGAGCAAACACATTCAAAAGCTAGCAGAAGGCAAGAAATAACTAAGATCAGAGCAGAACTGAAGGAGATAGAGACACAAAAAAACCGTCAAAAAATCAATGAACCTAGGAACTGGTTTTTTTGAAAAGATCAACAAAATTGAGAGACTGCTAGCAAGACTAATAAAGAAGAAAAGAAAGAAGAATCGAATAGATGCAATGAAAAATGATAAAGGGGATATCACCACTGATCCCACAGAAATGCAAACTACCATCAGAAAATACTGTAAACACCTCTATGCAAATAAACTAGAAAATCTAGAAGAAATGGATAAATTCCTGGGCACATACACCCTCCCAAGACTAAACCAGGAAGAAGTTGAATCCCCAAATAGACCAATAACAGGCTCTGAAATTGAGGCAATAATTAATAGCCTACCACCGAAAAAAATGTCCAGGACCGGACGGATTCACAACCAAATTCTACCAGAGTTACAAGGAGGAGCTGGTACCATTCTGTCTGAAACTATTCCAATCAATAGAAAAAGAGGGAATCCTCCCTAACTTATTTTATGAGGCCAGCATCATCCTGATACCAAAGCCTGGCAGTGACACAACAAAAAAAGAGAATTTTAGACCAATATCCCTGATGAACATTGATGTAAAAATCCTCAGTAAAATACTGGCAAACCGAATCCAGCAGCACATCAAAAAGCTTATCCACGGCCGGGCGCGGTGGCTCACGCTTGTAATCCCAGCACTTTGGGAGGCCGAGGCGGGCGGATCACGAGGTCAGGAGATCGAGACCACGGTGAAACCCCGTCTCTACTAAAAAAATACAAAAAATTAGCCAGGCGTGGTGGCGGGCGCCTGTAGTCCCAGCTACTCGGAGAGGCTGAGGCAGGAGAATGGCGTGAACCCGGGAGGCGGAGCTTGCAGTGAGCCGAGATTGCGCCACTGCACTCCAGCCTGGGCGACAGAGCGAGACTCCGTCTCAAAAAAAAAAAAAAAAAAAAAAAAAAAAAGCTTATCCACCATGATCAAGTGGGCTTCATCCCTGGGATGCAAGGCTGGTTCAACATATGAAAATCAATAAACGTAATCCAGCATATAAACAGAACCAAAGACAAAAACCACATGATTATCTCAATAGATGCAGAAAAGGCCTTTGACGAAATTCAACAACCTTTCATGCTAAAAACTCTCAATAAATTAGGTGTTGATGGGACGTATCTCAAAATAATAAGAGCTATTTATGACAAACCCACAGCCAATATCATACTGAATGGGCAAAAACTGGAAGCATTCCCTTTGAAAACTGGCACAAGACAGGGATGCCCTCTCTCACCACTCCTATTCACCATAGTGTTGGAAGTTCTGGCCAGGGCAATCAGGCAGGAGAAAGAAATAAAGGATATTCAATTAGGAAAAGAGGAAGTCAAGTTGTCCCTGTTTGCAGATGACATGATTGTATGTTTAGAAAACCCCATCTTCTCAGCCCAAAATCTCCTTAAGCTGATAAGCAACTTCAGCAAAGTCTCAGGATACAAAATCAATGTGCAAAAATCACAAGCATTCCTATACACCAATAACAGACAAACAGAGAGCCAAATCATGAGAGAACTCCCATTCACAATTGCTCCAAAGAGAATAAAATACCTAGGAATCCAACCTACAAGGAATATGAAGGCCCTCTTCAAGGAGAACTACAAACCACTGCTCAATGAAATAAAAGAGGACACAAACAAATGGAAGAACATTCCATGCTCCTGGATAGGAGGAATCAATATCGTGAAAATGGCCATACTGCCCAAGGTAATTTATGGATTCAATGCCATCCCCATCAAGCTACCAATGACTTTCTTCACAGAATTGGAGAAAACTACTTTAAAGTTCATATGGAACCAAAAAAGAGCCTGCATTGCCAAGACAATCCTAAGCCAAAAGAACAAAGCTGGAGGCATCACGCTACCTGACTTCAAACTATACTACAAGGCTACAGTAACCAAAACAGCATGGTACTGGTACCATGGACCAATGGAACAGAACAGAAATAATACCACACGTCTGCAACCATCTGATCTTTGACAAACCTGACAAAAACAAGAAATGGGGAAAGGATTCCCTATTTAATAAATGGTGCTGAGAAAACTGGCTAGCCATATATAGAAAGCTGAAACTGGATCCCTTCCTTACACTTTATACAAAAATTAATTCACGATGGATTAAAGACTTAAATGTTATACCTAAAACCATAAAAACCCTAGAAGAAAACCTAGGCAATACCATTCGGGATATAGGTATAGGCAAGGACTTCATGTCTAAAACACCAAAAGCAATGGCAACAAAAGCCAAAATTGACAAATGGGATCTAATTAAACTGAAGAGCTTCTGCACAGCAAAAGAAACTACCATCAGAGTGAACAGACAATGTACAGAATGGGAGACAATTTTTGCAATCTACCCATCTGACAAAGGGCTAATATCAGAACTGAAACAAATTTACAAGAAAAAATCAAACAATCCCATCAGAAAGTGGGCAAAGGATATGAACAGACACTTCTCAAAAGAAGACATTTATGCAGCCAACAGACACATGAAAAAATGCTCATCATCACTGGCCATCAGAGAAATGCAAATCAAAACCACAATGAGACACCATCTCACACCAGTTAGAATGGCCATCATTAAAAAGTCAGGAAACAACAGGTGCTAGAGAGGATGTGGAGAAATAGGAACACTTTTACACTATTGGTGGGACTGTAAACAAGTTCAACCATTGTGGAAGACAGTGTGGCGATTCTTCAGGGATCTAGAACTAGAAACACCATTTGACCCAGCCATCCCATTACTGGGTATATACCCAAAGGATTATAAATCATGCTGCTATAAAGACACATGCACACATACGTTTATTGTGGAACTATTCACAATAGCAAAGACTTGGAACCAACCCAAATGCCCATCAATGATAGACTGGATTAAGAAAATGTGGTACATACACCACGGAATACTATGCAGCCATAAAAAAGGATGAGTTCATATTCTTTGTAGGGACATGGATGAAGCTGGAAACCATCATTCTCGGCAAACTATCGCAAGGACAGAAAACCAAACACCACATGTTCTCACTCATAGGTGGGAACTGAACAATGAGAACCCTTGGACAGAGGGCGGGGAACATCACACATTGGGGCCTGTTGTGGGGTGGGGGAAGCGGGGAGGGATAGCATTAGGAGATATACCTAATGTAAATGATGAGTTAATGGGTGCAGCACACCAACATGGCACATGTATACATATGTAACAAACCTGCACGTTGTGCACATGTACCCTAGAACTTAAAGTATAATAAAAATAAAAATAAAAAAATAAAGTTTCATATGGTTCACTTTATCATTCTTTTTGGTAGTTAGCGTTTTTGTGTTTTCTTTTTTCTCCTTTTATTTTTAGTTGACATGTAATAATTGTACATTATTTATGGGATACAGAGTGATATTTTAATACATGTATACAATGTGTAATGGTCAAATCAGGGTAATTAGCATATCCATTACCTCAAACATTTATCATTTTGTTTTTGTGTTTCCTATTCAAGAAATACTTGCCTACTCTAAGGTCACAACAAGGTACCCCTGTGTTTTCCTCTAAAGGTTTTTGTTTGGCCATTCACATTTAGATCTGCCATCCATCCGAAATTTATTTTTTATATGGTATAAGGTTAGAGTCAAAATATATTTTTAAAAGTATGAAAATTCTATTGACCTAGCACCCTATGTTGAAAAGACTACCTTTTTTCTACTCAGTGAACTTTTACTTTTCCCACCATTCAGGTGATTGTATACCTTTATGTCTTTTTCTGGACTCTAATTTATTACAGTGGTAAATCAATCCACTCTCGTGCCAAACACTGGCCATTTTATCTACTGACAACGCAGGTTATGACATCTGGTAGAGCAAATCCTTCAGTTTTGTTCTTCATGATTAATGCAACCTTATCAATTTATGAAAAAAAGCTTGGATTTTGATCAGAATTTATATTGATTCTAAATTATTTTCAGAATTCACATTTACTCTTCTGATCTATGAACATAATATAATTTCCCATTTATTTATGTCTTTGTTAATTTCTTTCAAAACTATTTGGTAATTTCCAAGGCTGGGTGCTGTGGTTCAAGCCTGTAGTCCCAGCACCTTGTCCAAGGCAGGAGGACCACTTGAGCCCAGGAGTTCAAGACCAACCTGGGAAATATGATGAGACCCTTTCTCTACAACAAATAAAAAAAATTTAGCAGGACGTGTTGGCGCACACCTATTGTCTCAGCTACTCAGGAGGCTGAGGTGGGAGAATCTCTTGAGTCTGGGAGGTTGAAGCTGTAGTAAGCTGGGACTGGGCCACTGTACTCCAGCCTGGGTGACAAAGTGAGATCCTGTCTCAAAAAAAAAA
Organism: Nomascus leucogenys; assembly: GCF_006542625.1. NCBI lineage: Eukaryota > Metazoa > Chordata > Mammalia > Primates > Hylobatidae > Nomascus > Nomascus leucogenys. The sequence continues at coordinate 1,567,262 of NC_044402.1, forward strand.
ATCTATTTTAATTTTCAGTGTAGAGGTCTTATGCATCTCTGGTTACACTTACTCACAGATGTTAGATTTTTTTAATGCTATTGTAAATAGTGGGCTTCAATTTTTAATTTTCCAACTTTTGTTACAATACATAAAAATTCAACTAGTGACTGTTAAATTTACTTCTTAATTTAAAAAGTTTATCATTAGTTTGGCTTTTCGATGTATTAGTCATGGCATCTGCAAAATATGTCAATTTGATTTTTTTATTTCCTATATTTTAATTTATTTTTCTTGCTTGAATGCAGTTGCTGCAAACTACACTATTATGTGGAAGAGAAATAAATATTGATAGTGGACATTCTTGCCCCATTCCTGCTGTCATGATATTTACTGTAATATTTTAGTGTATTCTCTTATCAGTTTAAGGAAGATCAATGACATCTATTCCAAATTGCTAAGAATTTTTTCATGAAATTGAATTTTATAATTTATAATTTATAAAATCCAGGATTTATATTATATTATATATATTATAAATATAATTTATAAAATCCAGGATTTATATCCATCCCTGGATTTATTGGGATGGACTTATAATGTCTCTGTTTTATATAATTTGAATTACATTGACTAATTTTGCATTCTTATATTAAACCCTCCTCTATGGTTCCAATATACTATTATTTTTATGTATCACTTGATTCAATTTGCCTATGTTTCCCTGTGAATGTTCATGAAGGACATTGGCCTATTATTCTCCTTTCTTCTTTTGTCTGTGTGTGGCTTTCATATCAAGGTTATACTGGCCTCATAAAATGGATTAGGACACGTTCTTTCATTTTTTATTCCATAAAATGGTTTGTGTAGGATCAGTGTTATTTCTTCCCTAAATGTTTGGAAAAATACACTGATATAATTTGAGAGTTGAGTTTTACTGATGAGAAACATTTTACTAGTGGATACAATTTATTTAAGAAATATCAAACTATTCACATTAAATATTGTCTGTCACTTTTGATAAATTGTGTTGTTTTTGGGAGAAAGAGGTTTACCCATTTAATCTAAATTGTCAAATATATTTACTTAAAATTTTTATAATATCCTTTCATTATTTTGTTAATGCCTTTTTAGTCCTGATATTATTTATTGTGTTTTTCTTTTTTTTTTTGAGACAGAGTCTCACTCTGTTACCCAGGCTGGAGTGCAATGGCACAGTCTTGGCTCACTGCAACCTCCGCCTCCCGGGTTCAAGTGATTCTCCCACCTCAGCCTCCAAAGTAGCTGGGACTACAGGCACATGCCACCACGCCCAGCTAATTTTTTTTTATTTTTAGTAGGGATGGGGTTTCACTATGTTGGCCAGGCTGGTCTCAAACTCCTGACCTTGTGATCTGCCCGCCTCAGCCTCCCAAAGTGCTGGGATTACAGGCATGAGCCATCACGCCTGGCTGTGTTTTCTCTCTTTTATTCCCCTTGATCACTTTTATTAGGGATACATCCATTTTATTAATCTTTTTAAAGAACCAAATTTGGCTTGTGAATTTCCCAAAATGTACATCTGTTTTCTATTTCATTGGGTTTTTTGTCATATGTTTATTGTTTTCATCTTTCTGCTCTTACTAGGCTTAGCTCTTCTCAGCTTCTAGAGATAGAAGCTTAGATCATTTATTTTCAGCCTTCTTCTTTTTAACTATATGCATATTAGGCTATAAATTTCCCTCTAAGCACTGCTTTAACTGCACCTGTCAATTTCAATATGCTGTATCTCTATTATCCAACAGTCCACGGTGTTTTCTAATTTCCTTTGTGATTTCTTCTGTGCCCTATGATTTAGAGGCATATGGCTTAATTCCCAAGCACTTGGAGATTTTCTAGTTGCATTTATGTTTTCATATCCAGCTTAATTCCATGGTGGACAGAGAACAAACTCTGAATGATTTCAATCCTGTGAAATGTGTTGAGACTTGCTCCACGATCCAGCACACGACAATCTTGGTGAATGTCCTGTGTACTAATGAAGAGAGCGTGGGTTCTGCTGTTGCCAGTGCAGCGGTCTGAATCACTTGTCGATTAGGTCAGGTTTGTCAACTGTGTCATTCAGAACTTCCATATCCTTACTGATATTTCTGTCTGCTTATTAAATCAGCCATTGAAGCATTGAGAGGCAGGGTAAAGTCTCTCTGTATGAACATGGATTTCTCTCTTAAGTTTGGTCAATTTTTGTTTCACATAATGTATGCATTGATGCTTACTTGGGGCTGTGATAGCTTCCTGGAGTGTTGATTCTTTCTGTACATGCCCATGTTGGTCTGGAGCAAAGCACCTCACCTTCACACCTGCTCTGTCTGACATTTCTGTCACTCTACTTGCTTTCTTCTGGTTGGTGTTTACATATTCTACCTTTCCTATTTATTTTCCTTTCAACCTGTTTTGTGCCCTTGAGGACTAAGCTCTGATTTTTTTAACTTGCCCAAATTCCTATCTATCTAAGGGGTCTGGGGAGTCATGCCCTACAAACCATAAATTCTCATCAGATGGAATGTATTTAACCGTATATATCGTGACTTACTTTCCAATCTGACTCTGGCATAACATTACATGACAAAGAAGAAAATCAAAATATTTTACCCTAAAACATGTTTGTTTGCCGTATTTTGAAATGGCCCTGCAAAGTCGCCCTTGGTGGGGGTAAAATTTGCATCAGTAAAGAATCTCTATTAACATTGCTAGATCTTTTTCTTCCAGGCCCTCCCAATCCTGAAGAGATTAACTGAGAGTCTAGCACCCTTTAAAGGCAAATAGGAAAGATTTTTCATCTATTGTCTCTAAGGGCAGCCTCTATAAGACTTCAAAAGAACCTTGGTCTCCACGATCCTTTATCTTAACCTGAACATTTCGGTTTAATCCCAGGTCTTTAGACAAACGCAAGCAACTGTCAACTAGAAAATGTTTAAATTTACCTATAGCCTGCGCCCTCCACCCTTCCCCCCACTCTGAGTTCTCCCCCATTTCTGGACCAAACCAATGTATTTCTTAAATGTATTTGATTGATGTCTCATGCCTCCCTAAAATGTATAAAACCGAACTGTGCCCCAGCCACCTTGGGCACATGCTCTTAGGACCTCCTGAGGGCTGTGTCATGGGCCATGGTCACTCATATTTGGCTCAGAATAAATCTCTTCAAATGTTTTACAGAGTTTGACTCTTCAAATTGACACCCTTATATAAGTATATAAGGAGTGTATTAGTCTGTTCTCCTGCTGCTAATAAAGACATACCCGAGGGTGGGTAATTTGTAAAGAAAAGAGTTTTAATGGACTCACAGCTCCACATGGCTGAGGAGGCTTCACAATCATGGTGGAAAGCGAATGAGGAGCAAAGTAACATCTTACATAGCAGCAGGCAAGAGAGTCTGTGCAGGGGAGCTCCCATTTATAAAACCATCAGATCTCATGAGACTTATTCACCAACATGAGAACAGCATGGGGGAAACTCCCTCATGATTCAAGTATCTCCACCGGACCCTGCCCTTGACACATGGGAATTATTACAATTTAAGGTGAGATTTGGGTAGGGACACAGCCAAACCATATCAAGGAGTGTGTCTTTTAAGTGCCTTACAACTGGGTTTGATTTTTTGCATGCCATCTGACATTATTAGCCTTTTCCTCAAGGTATTTCACCCATTCTCTTTAACACAATTTCTCTGTGTTTGGTTTGCTGTCACCTTGCTACTTGTTTTCTGTTTGACTCATTTGCTTCGTGTTCCACTTCTTGCCTTCTTTCAGATGAATGAACTCTTCCTATTATTCCTTTCCCTCCTCTCAACTTGCTAGGTATACATTGCTTTACTATTTTTCACAGTTATCCTAGAGATTTCAGCATTCATCCTTGACTAGTATATAAGGGTTCAACGTGAATGTAGACTTTGCCCATTTCCTGCTCTGCCAGAACTGAGGTGCCAGAGCTCCAGCTACTGCCAGCCTGTGCATCAGCCTCCCACTGCATTTAAATGTACTCATCACTGCTACTGTCGCACACAGTGGATGTCTATTTATATTTACACCAGGATTTACATCCCCCCGCCTTCTCATTCTTTCTATTTCCATGTTTCTGTCTGAGTTATTTTCCTTCCATAGGAAGTGCTCATTTTAGAACGTCTTTCATTCAAGCCTGTGGTGATGAATTCTCAGTATTTCTGCTGAAATGTCTTCATTTCTGAGGCGTACGTTCCCCAATATAGACTCCTGAGTTGCGCTTCTCTTTTACTCCAGCGTGTTAGAACTGTCATCCCACTGTCTCTGGCTGTCTGTTTTGGTGAGGACTCAGCTCTCCATGTTATTTTTTGCTTTTGTGATGACAGCACATCATTTTTCTCCAGCCACTCTTAAAGTTTTCTCTTTTTCCTTTTCCAGTTTTTCCACCACGTGTCAAAGTGTGGTTTCCTTTGTACTTATCTTGCTTGGTGCTTGCAGAACTCTCTAAATCTGTGGACTGATGCCTTTCCTTCGTTTTGGAATGTTCTTAATCCCTTTTTCTTCAAATGTGCCTTCTCTCCTTTCTCCCTCTCTCTCCTTTTAGGGGTACAACTGCATATAGAATGGACATTTTTACTGGGTGTCATGTGTCTTTTCTTCTGTTCATTTGTGTGCCTCTGTGTGCTTTAGTTTAGATGTTTTTAATTCACTGTTCATTTCATTCTTTAACCCAGAGTTCTGCTATATCTAAAGTGCAGCTAGATCTAGCCATGGAGTTCTTAATTTCAGATATTGTGATTTTTGGCTTTAGAATTTCCATTTAGTTATTTTTATGGATTCAGTTTCTTTGGTAAAATTATTTTCCATTGTCATTTATTTTCCACCTCTTTTCCTTTATTTTTTTTGCATGTTTTCATCCTGGTTATTTTTAGGTCCTTATTTGTTACTCCACCACCTCACTGCTGATTCTGTTCTTGGTGTGTGTTTTCCTTCTTGGTTTTTAGCCACATGTCTTTTGGCATGCCTAGCAATTTTTTTTATTGGTTGTGGGACATGGTGTATAAACAGAAACTATACAAGGAACACATGATGTCCTACATCAGGAAATATTCACCCATTCCTCTGGCAGGCAGACAGAGTGGGAAGATGACCCTCCAGATCCAGTGAGTGGCTGAGCACCACAGCTGGGGACATTCTTGGGCTCACCTCTTCTCTACCATGGAACCCTTCAGTGAGTTCAAATGCGAACTTGGCAGGCTCCCTGGAGCTCCCTGCCCAGGGTCTTTGTCTCTTTGGCACACATGGTGTTCGGGACACTCTGCTCTGCTGTTCAGAGGGTTTCTGCTTAGATTTTAGCTTTTCATGCCATGCAGCTTCAGAACTTGGCAAATGTCAAGTGACTGTGTGCCTGAGCTCTTTAAGTCTCCACCCCTGTCTCTCCAGCCCAAATGATACTATAAGCTCTTCTTGCTTTCCTGTCCCCAGCACTGTTCCTCTGGCTGGGCCATGCCTGGATCCTCAGCCTCCAGCCATGTGAGGTTGGCAAAGGCCCCAGGAAAGTGTGGCTGTGATCATCACCTTACCTCTCAGAGGTCCCTGCTCTCTGAACTTTAGTCCCTCTAGTCTCATCGCTTCCACAGCTCTCCGACACCTTTAAACAGATTGATTTTGCGCGTTGTCTAGCTCTTCTGTGTGTTCTCGGTGGGCAATGTGAGTTAGCTGCTCAGAGGAGAATCGCATTGGGTGTTTTTAAAGGTGTTTGCTAAGAAGTAGATTTGCTGGGTCACACTTTATAAGCATCTAGACTTTTAATAGGAACTACCCAATTGTCTTCTGTATCCGTCATGAAGGGCTGGGTGATGCTGTGGTGACAAATGCCCCCCAAGCCCCAGTGATCACAACAGCAAGGACATTTTTTCACCCTTGCTTCATGTCCTTGTGGTTGGCTGTGCTTCTGCACCACGCAGTCCTCACTCCAGAACCCCGGAAGATGCAGGGCGCTCTCTCTGGGCCACTGTTGGTCACTGTGACAGGGAGAAAGGCAAGCACAGTGGACCACATGCTGGCTTCTCTGTAACGAGGTGACACTTGCCATCCTGCTCAGCCATCACTGATTAGAGCAAGTCATGGTCACATGGCTGGGGGAAGGCCTGTGATGAGCATCAAAGAGAGGAGTATGTTTTCTACAGATCTTCACCAAATTTGATAACTGGAATACTTTTAATATTGCCAATCTGATAGTTGAACAACAGCTCATTTCTTAAAAATTTGCATTTCCCTAATGAATGAGATAAACAGACTTTTCACATGTTTCTTATATTCTGTGGGTTCATGGGGGAAAAGCAGTATTTCATGACAGGGAGGGGTAAAGTGTGACATATACAATACTTATAGAATCTCCATTACAAATTATATGATTCACATCCTTGATAGTCTTATTTATTTTGTACACTTGATTTGACAGGAATCAACAGTGCCGTGCCGAATTTCTCATTACAGCTGGGTCTCTTGTCTATTTACCTAATATATCGAACAGGTTTTCTTGATATATTTTGGTATTTGATGTTGGGCATATAAACATCTAACATGAGTATCAGCTGTGTATTAGATGTCACAACTTTATGGGTTATAATAACTCTTATTAATATAAATTGGTCTCTTTGTCCTTCTTAATGATTTGTGCTTTATTTTCCACTGATACTAATATTGTCACTCCTCGGCACTTTTTGTCAACATTCGCCTCTGCAAATGCCTACATCAGTCCTTTGTTTTTAAGCCGTACATCAAGATGTATTAAGTGTCCCTTGTAAATAACACACAATTGAGCTTTGTTTCTAATGCGATCCAAGTCTTGCCCCCCTGCTGCCATGGAGCAGACCTTGTGCTAAGCCCCTGCTCCCCCGGCATCCTCTTACTTACTCCTCTGGTTTTTACCCTCAATTCATAAACATACTTGAGTCTTTTGCATCTGAAGGAAAAACAAAACCAAAGGCCTTTTGACTCCATGTCCTCTGCTCACTGTTAGCGAATCCTCTCATCTCCGTGCTCGTCCAGGCTGAGTGCTCGCCAGGCTCTCCTTCTTCCTTTCTTATTCGCAGGTGCCTCAGAACTGCCCTGTGTCCCCTCTCTGCTCTGGCATTGCTTGGATGCCCCCATCTGTCCTGCCCTTCCTGGGGCCCCATCACTTTGCTCAGATTCATGGACACAATTGGATGCGATCCTCTAGGGAAGCCATCCCCACCCACATCCCTGGCTCCATGGAAGTTCTGAGCTGCCACCTGCCCGTGGGTCCCATGCGCTATTCACAGCTATGCAACCACACTGGCCCCCAGTGGACCAGAGACTTCTGAATGCAGGACTGAGCTTTTTGTCTCTGTGCCTGCAGCACTGGGTGAGCATGCAGCAGGATGGGTACATGTGTGAGCAACATTGGGCAGACATGCTGCAAAGTGGGCACGTGTCTGGGCAGCACCAGGTGGGCATGCAGCAGGGTGGGCACATGTCTGAGTTGTACCAGGCAGGCATGCAGCAATGTGGGCACATGTCTGGGCAGCACTAGGTGGGCGTGCTACAAGGTGGGCATATTAGCCTGTTCTCACATTGCTATAAAGAACTCCCCAAGACTGGGTAATTTATAAAGAAGTTTAATTGACTCACAATTCTGTAGGCTGTGCAGGAAGCATGGCTGGGGAGGTCTCAGGAAACTTACAATCCTGATGAAAGGCGAAGGGGAAGCAGGCATGTCTTCCATGGCCAGAGAAGGAGGAAGGGTGGGGGGAGATGCTGCACACTTTTAAACAACCAGATCTCCTGAGAACTCACTCACTAGCATGAGAACGGCCCCCACAATCCAATCACCTCCCACCAGGGCCCTCCTGCAACACTGGGGATTACAATTTGACATGAGTTTTGGGCAGGGACACAATCCAAACCCTATTATTCTGCCCCTGGCCCCTCCCAAATCTCATGTCTTTCTCACATTGCAAAATACAATCATCCCTTCTTAACAGTCCCACAAGTCTTAACTCATTTCAGTATTAACTCAAAACTCCACAGTCCAAAGTCTCATCTGAGACAAGGCAAGTCCCTACCACTTATGAGCCTGGAAAATCAAAAGCAAGTTAGTTACTTCCAAGATAAAATGAGGGTGATGGCATTGGGTAAATACACCCATTCCAAAAGGGAGAAATCCACCAAAACAAAGGGGTCACAGACCCCATGCAAGTCCAAAATGTAGCAGGGCAGTCATTAAATCTTAAAGATCCAAAATAATGTCTTTTGACTCCATGTCCCACATCCAGACCATGCTGATGCAAGGCATGGGCTCTCAAGGCCTTGCGCATCTCCAGCCCTGTGGCTCTGCAGGGTACAGCCCCCTTGGCTGCTTTTACAGGCTGCCATTGAGTGCCTGTGGCTTTTCCAGGTGCATGGGGCAAGCTGTCAATAGATCTGCCATTCTGGGGTCTGGAAGACAGTGGCCCTCTTCTCACAGCTCCACCAGGCAGTGCCCCAGTGGGAACTCTGTGTGGGGCCTCCAACCCCACATTTCCCCACCACACTGCCCTAGCAGAGGTTCTCCATGAGAGTTCTAGGCCTGTTGCAGACTTCTGCTTGGACATCCAGGCATTTCCATACATCTTCTGAAATCTAACCAGAGGCTTCCAAGCCTCAGCTCTTGCCCTCTGTGTACCCACAGGCTTAACACCACATGGAAGCCACCAACACTGAATAGCTTGCACCTTCTGGAGCCATCACCTAAGACATATCTGAGGCCCTTTAGCTAAAGCTGGAGTGGCTAGGATACAGTGAGCAGTGTCCCAAAGTTGCACAGGGCAGTGGAGCCCTAGGCCCAGCCCATGAAACCATTCTTCCCTCCTAGGCCTCCAGGCCTGAGATCGGAGGGGCTGCTGCCAAAATCTCTGAAGTGCCTTTTAGACGTTTTCCCCATTGTCTTGGCTATTGACATTCAGCTCCTTATGCAAATTTCTGCAGCTGGCTTGAATTCCTCCCCAGAAAATGGGTTTTTCTTTTTTTAAATCTTTTGAGGAGTCTCACGCTATCACCCAGGCTGGAGTGCAGTGGTGTGATCTTGGCTCACTGCAATCTCTGCCTCCTGGGTTTAAGCAATTCTCGTGCCTTAGCCACCCAAGTAGCTGGGATTACAGATGTGCACCACCATGCCCAGCTAATTTTTGTATTTTTAGTACAGATGGGGTTTCACCACGTCGGCCAGACTGGTTTCAAACTCCTGGCCTCAAGTGATCCACCTGCCACAGCCTCCCAAAGTGCTGGAATTACAGGCATAAGCTATGGCAACTGACTGGGATTTTCTTTTCTACTACATGGTCAGGCTATAGTTTTTCTAAACTTTTATGCTCTGCTTCCCTTTTATTAATAAATATAAGTTCCAGTTTTAGATAATCTCCTTGCTCATGCATATGACCATATGTTGTTAGAAGTAGCCAGGCCACATCTTGAATGCTTTGCTGCTTAAAAATTTCTTCTGCCAGATACCCTAAATCATCACTCTCGTGTTCAAAGTTCCACTGATCCCTAGAGCAGCGTTACAACACCACCAGTCTCTTTGCTAAAGCATAGCAAGAATGACCTTTACTCCAGTTCCCAATACGTTCCTAATTTCCATATGAGACCATCCATATCACTATCAGCATTTTGGTCACAACCATTCGACAAATCTCTGGGACATTCCAAACTTTCCCTCATCTTCCTGTCTTCTTCTGAGATCTCCAAACTCTTCCACCCTCTGCTCATGACCCAGTTCCAAAGCTGCTTCCACATTTTCAGTTCTCTTCTCTTCTCTTCCTGGTACTTCCTGGTACCAATTTTGGCATTGCTATAAAGAACTACCTGAGTGCTCACTTTGGCAGCACATATACTAAAATTGGAATGGTACAGAGAACATTAGCATGGTCCCTGTTCAAGGATGACAAAGAAAAATTAAAAGGAAAAAATTTTTTAAAAAAGAACTACCTGAGACTGGGTCATTTATAAAGAAAAGGAGTTTAATTGAATCACAGTTCTGCAGGCTGTACAGGAAGCATGGCTGGGGGGGCCTCAGGAAACTTACAATCACGGCAGAAGGCAAAGAGGAAGGAGGCACATTTTACATGGCCAGAGAAGGAGGAAGACTGGGAAGCAGGAGGTGCTACATACTTTAAAATAACCAGATCTCATGAGAACTCACTATCATGAGAATAGCAAAAGGGAAATCTGCTCCCATGATTCAGTCACCTCCCACCAGGCCCTTCCTCCAACACTGGGGATTATAATTCGACACGAGATTTGGGTGGGGACACAAATCCGAAGCATATCAGTGGGGACTTGTGTGGGCAGCACAGGGTAGGTATGGTGCCAGCTGTGCACATGTGTGGGCTTCGCAGCCAGGCATCCTGGGTTTGAATCTTGGCTTCACTGCTTCAGAATTCCAGGACTGGGAGCAAGTGAGGGAAACTGCCCACCTCCTTTCCTTCACCTATAAATAGGGATATATGTAATTTGCATCATCTTTATGTGAGTGCCTCGTGGGTGGAGTACTGGATGAGGGCCCCCTGTCGTCACTGGTGATGGTTTTGTTATTATTGTTATTGATTTGCTGGTGGCTGGAGGCATGAGGCACACTGCGGACAAAGGCTGAAGAGGCTGTTTTTTAGTCTGTCTCTGTCGATTTATTTAGTTCCATCCTTTAGTGAATCTCCACAGCTCTCCCACGTGGTGTGCTTCTTGAGCCCCTGTGAGTCTGCAGTCACCTGCCTTTTGCCCAAGCCTGTGCACGACATCTGGGCTGATCGTGGCATTGTTGAGCCACAACAAAGCCCCATCCACAGCAGCCACAGGGCTGTGTCGTTAAGGCCGTTAGATCTAATTATCTCCAGACCACATTCTTCAGATAAGGAGCATTGTTCTTTGACAACCGAGGATGGAAGTGGTACCTAACATGCAACTACACTGGCTGTGAGGCTGGAGGCCTCAGATGGGCTGTCTGTTGCCTGGGAGATGGACAGGGAGGCCATGGCAGCACGGAGGCATTAGAGGGCTGGGCCTAGACACTGACTGAGAAGTTGATTGGCAGGAGCTGGAGGGCAAAGGTCACAGGAGGAGTGGGCTGGGTCTTTGTGTCACCTCTGTTCTCAGCACCACCACCAGCATCCCCACCCCACCCCCATCACTCCTGCCATACTAAGAGCTCTCCACCTGCCTACCCTGAGTGTCCTGAGCCCCAGGGGCATTGCTTCCGCATCCTGCCACAGGCCATGTCCTGGATTGGGTGCTTTTAGAGAGAAGGCTGGTGTCAGGCTGAGCGTACTTCCTTTGGATCTTAGATGCCGTGTTAGATCAAGTTTTTCAGAGCAGATGCGGAGCCAAAGATTCAGGTGCAAGTGATTTCCCGAGAAGCTGCTTTCCGGGGAGAAGGGGTAGTGGGAGCAGCACAGGGAAGGTGTCTTAGTCTGTTTTGTGTTGCTATAAGGGAATATCTGAGCTTGGATAATTTATAAAGAAAACAGATTTATTTGGCTCACAGTTCTGCAAGCTGTACAGAATTATGTCACTGGCATCTGCTCAGCTTCTGGTGAGGGCCTCAGGTTGCTTCCACTCACGATGGACGGTGGAAGGGGAACAGGAATGTCACATGATGGGACAGGAGACAGGAGGAGGTGCCATGCTCTTTTTAACACCAGCTCTTGTGTGAATTAACAGTGAGAACTCACTCACTACCATGGGGACAGCCCCAGGCCATTCATGAGGGATCCACCCCCATAACCCGAACATCTCCCAACGGACCCCACCTCCAACACTGGGGATCACATTTCAGGTGAGATTTTATTCAAACTATATCAGAAGGCACCCCGGCATCAGGATTTGCCATGACAGTGAAAATTGAAGCTACCACGCCCTAAGACCCAGGTCCCAGAACTCACAAGACACCCCTTCTGCCTCACTGGATTGGCCAAAGAAGCCACGAGGCCAGCCCAGAGTCAGGTGGAGGGAAGTGGACTTCCTGGGTGAGTGGCTGCACCCACAGGGAGAGGAGGAGCTGTCCGGATTTATTTGTCACAGGCCACCACAGCTCTGCCACCTGTCTCCACCGACACACTCCACACTACTTACTCCCCATGGCCTAAGTCTCTCAGTTGTTTTGACCTAGTCCTTCACAGCCTGTTCATTTGCATTTTGGTGGACTAAAATTCATTCTCTATTTATTTATTTAAAAGGAACTTCAGCAGAGAACAGTTCCTCCATTTGTGAATATTTTCAGAAGTGTTTTTTATGGTTCAACGTAACAGCTTTATTCTGTTCTAAAATTTTATTCTGAAATAAAATTCTTGGTTCATACATTCGTTTCCTGGAGATTTTGCAGGCATTATTTCACTCTTCTCTAACATGAGATGTTGCTGTAGAAAATCTGAAGCCAGCTTGGACTTCTCTCCTCATGTCAGGGCCTTAATATTTTTGCCTCCGTGCCAAACAAATTCTTCGTGTTTGACCCCCAAGTCTCAGTGCTGATCACGTGCACTAATTTTTGTAGAAACGTGATATACCCTCTTAATCCATAGATTTCATCTTTTTTAGCTTCACAACATTTTCTTGAATTATTTGAATTATTTTTCTTTTATATTTGATTTTCTCCTGCAAGGCCACCAATTATATGTCTGTTGTGTCTGCATTTTGTGTTTTCATTTTCTATCCTTTTCCTCTAAACCATTGTAACTCTTTATTCTTTTCTGGTTAATTTTTTTCACTTTTTCCAAGCCTGACTCCACATCCCTGGCAATGGTTTTAGGAGAATCTATTCTATTTTTCTCTGATTCTAGTGTGGCCTTCATTTTGTGATTTTTAAAATTCTGCTTCTTTTCTTGAGCTCTGCCTGCCTATTTTTTAAATCTCCTATCATCTTATTGTTTCTTATTGAAGTCTGTCTCGGCTTTTGTTTTACGTGAAAGATATTTTCATTTAGATCGTTAAGTTTCTGATTGTTGAAAATGTTTCCATCATCTTCCCCAATGCAAGGATTTTTCGTATCTTTGCTTTTTACCTTTTCTATTATTTTCTTCCTTTTCCTTGTAATGTTTTCAGTGGACTCTACTTTCATTCCTTTCTGTCATTGTTTATTGTGCATAAAGTGAGTTCTTCCCGAAACAGCTGTCTGCAGTGTGTGGGAGGGCAGTCCTGGGGCGGGCAGCATCCCTGGCTGGCTGTGCAGCCCCGCAGCCCGGCCTCCGCCTCGCCCTGTAGCAGCGAGTGCACTTGGTAAGGCCTTCACGCCCTCAGGAGCTCAGAGTTGTGGATGCCTCCTGTTTTCCATGAGGATAGAATTCCCATCTCTGTTTCTCACCCTTGGTGACAAAAAGAGAGACAACTTTACTGGAAGTTCACTTTAACAAGTAGCGGACACTTTTTGCTTGGTCGTTTCGTGTGCGTGTGTGTTTGTTTCATTTTGTTTGCTACAACAAAAGCAACAACTAAAGAAATAAATACCCTTAATTTCATAACTCTGGAGATTTTTCACAACATTGACCACTCAGATGTCGTCTGTCTTCTCTCCCTGCCTCAGCTGCAGTCAGACTCCAGGTGAGCTGCACCTGGCCGTCTCATTTATGCTGCCTCTCTGGCATTGGATAAGAACTCTATGGCCAACTTACCCAAGAGGTGGTCTGCAATATCTTTGAATAAATTAAGACCTGGCGGTCTTATAGAGAAATCCATAATGATTCATTCACTCGTTGCTACGGACTGAATGTTTCCTATGTGGAAGCTCTGACCCCAGTGCGATGGTATTTGCAAGTGGGGCCCTTGGGAGCCGATGAGGTTTGGAGGAGGTCATGAAGGCCCGTGACAGAACATCCTCTCTCTGCTGTGAGAGGACACAGCAAGAAGGAGGCTGTCCGGGGACCAGGAAGCAGCCCTCTCTGGAGCCAACCCTGCTGCCACCTTCACCTTGGACTCTCAGCCTCCAGAAATGTGAGAAATGAATGTCTGCTGTTAAGCTGCCCCATCTGTGTTATTTTGTTGTAGTGGCCTGGACGGACTAAGACACTCATTCAGTCATTAATTTATTCAAAGATATTGCAGACCACCTCTTGGGTAAGTTGGCCATAGAGTTCTTATCCGATGCCAGAGAGGCAGCGTAAATGAGACAGCCAGGTGCAGCTCACCTGGAGTCTGACCGCAGCTGAGACAGGGAGAGAAGACAGGCAGTGAGCGGGCAAGCGAATGAAGCTTCCTGTTTCTTTAATGCAGGTGAACCAGCAAGGAGAGAACCGGCCAGGGCGAGGCGCTGCTGAGCCAGGCGGGCTGCTGCTCTGTGCTCACTGGGGAACGTTGTTCAGGTGAGTCAGGGCCTCACGCCATGGAGGACATTTATGCAATCCCACCTGACAATGGCTCCCGAAGGAAGAGACAGATGTACAGCGAGTACTGCAATTCAGAAATTCACGGAGCAGCAATTCTGAAAAGCAGCGTGGAGAGCAGGGGTCAGAGCAGGGCCAAGGACAGCAGCCGGGACACAGGTTTCTTTGGGATCTCTGGACTGGCAGCATGCCAGGCCACAGAACACCTGTGCGGACAGTCTGTGCCACCCCCAGCCTCCTCACTTCCCAAGATTAGCTCTCCCCGGCACCCGGGACACCCACACCCAGGGTCACTGCCAAACAGCACCACCGTCTGAATCTCAGGACCTTGCCCTGGATGCCGGCTCACTCCCTCACACACGTCCTGTGGACTTCACTCTAAAACGCTCTCAGAAGCTGGCCACTGTGTCCACCTCCACCACGGACCCCAGGTGCAGCCCTCATCCTGTCGCTGGGTAGACCTGCAGCCAGGGTGTCCTCGCTGGGCGTGCACTGCCCGTCCTGTTTCAGCTGCTGTCCCCTCAGCAGCCAAAGTGGCCCTGGCAGTGAGATCAAGGTACTTCCCGCCCCTTCCTCCCAAAACTCCCCACTCAGATTAACAGCAAAACTCAAGTTCTTCCGTGCTTCCCAAGACCCTTGGTCCTACCAGGTCACCACCTATCCCAAGATAGATTCCAGATGACCTGGTGGGTGGACTAACGCATTTTCAAGGGCAAGGTTGATTACCCTTAGTTTTTGTTTTGTTTTCTTTAGAGACAAGGTCTCGCTTTGTCATGCAGGCTGGAGTACAGTGGTGTGATCACAGCTCACCGGAGGGAACAGCCTCAAACTCCCAGGCTCAAGTGATTCTTTTACCTCAGCTTCCCAAAGTGCTGGGATTACAGGTGTGAGCCACTGTGGCAGACTGCTTGTAGTTTTTCTTTATTTTGTTTTAAGAGCTGCTGTAGAACCACACCTACCCCAGCCCCTCCTCTGTTTGCTGTGACACCTCAATCCTTGCACCTGAAATCTGCGATCTGGGACATCTCGTGATGTGGCTGGTCACAAGACACCCTTCCTCTTAGCGGGTTTCCAGGGAGCTGGCCTGGGCGGGGCAGCGGGGAGGAAGGGGCACTGGAAGAGGCATCTCACGGCAGGCCAGTGTCCCTGATCGCCTCCGTGGGGTTTCAGGGTCTTTTCAGTCTCCTAAACAACCACTCAGATTTATTTTCCTGTAACCTCTATAGACCCCATTCCCACCCCTACCTCTCCCTGACCCCGGCCTGAAATGCTGAGATATTTTTTGCTTGATAATAATCATAGACTCCAAGTTCCTAACATAATTCCCGAACCACCAATTCCAAAAAGTTATTTCCCAGGCTATTTCCAGTTGGTTTTCAAATGTTATAGATGCTAACCCCATTTTTTCCACTAGGAATAAGTGAGCTTTTAAATGAGCTTTGCCTCATGGGACGGTGACTTTTCTTCATTGCTTCAGCCCATGCACCAGTTCCTGGAGTCAGTGGTTGGAACACAGGATGCAGAATGTGCCAGATTTCAGAGCCTTCCTGGGACCCTCCAGGGGCATCTGCCCAGCCCCATCTCCAGGAGGACCCTTCCTCACTCAGGCCAGGCATGGAAGGACAAGGAGAGTGTGAGGGAAGTGCTGGCCCAGGTCACAGCACCAGCCTCACGTTCTGCCTCTGCCTGGCTGCGGATGGCGATGCCTGGCTGCAGATGTCCCCCTGTAAGACTGCATCAACCTACCTTGCAGGGCTGAGGCGGTGCACGAATGGGGAGCTGGAGCCAGAGAGCACCTGCTGCCAGGGCATTGCCCTCCTCCTATGGCATCAACCTCCTCCTGCACTGTTGGGCAGGGAGAAGAGCGAAGCTCCTGGGACCCCTCCCCTGGGAGCCTCAAGGCAGACCCAAGTCTTATCCTCTCAAGTCAAGAGAGCAGGCCTGGAGGGCAGCAGAGAGGGCCGGGCAGGGAAAGGGGCTGGGGACGGGGACTCAGGGGCAGGAAGGCACAGGATTAGCAAGCAGGACTGTTGCGGGGGCGGCGGGGCAGCAGACTCCCCAGGCAACCATGGAGAGGGTTCCCTTTGAGTTTGAGATCTTGCAAATACGGCCCCTGCAACCCAGGCTCCTACCGCTGCCCCCAGAGACCACACACACACACACACACCCCAGAAGGATGCATCTGGGGCTCTGGAAGGACACTTAATCCTGGACTTGGCAGCAGCCCAGAGGCCCAGACACCCCTGAGACACAGAGGCATGGGGCATCCGGGAGGCGGAAACCACAGAGGCCCACACCCCATTCTTGATTAGCTCTCTCAAGACTCCATCTGTGAAGTGGGGCAGCCATCCCACAGGGCTCCTGGGGTGACTGAGGTGACACTGAAGCTACCCCCACTCGTGCGCAGGCAGCAGCCAGGCCCAGCATGCTCCAGACCTTCTGCCCAATCGATGATTGAGGCAGGAGGAGCTCCAGGACCCAGGCACAGGAGCGGTCACAGCGGGGGGTGCCCACGAGCAGATTTCATGCTCAGGCCACCCAGAGCCCAGACTCAGAACTCAGTCCCCTCGGGCAGCTGTGGGCAGTCTTCTACCCTCCTCTGGGCCTCAGTTTCCCCCACTAGAAGGGCCTACTGGTTCTGATTGCAGGGTCCAGCCTGGCCAGGCCTCTCCAGGGTCCTTCAGCCTGCAGGCTGGTTGTCAGCCCGCTCAGGGTGTCAGCTCTGGCCAGGGTGTGTGGGTGCCTCTGCAGGCCCATCTCCAAGGCTGTGACCCAGCAGAGGGGCCGCAGGAGGGGAAAGGCAAAGGGATGTGGTGGTGCCAGCTGGGGAGCCCTGGGGTTTTCACACAGAGAGAACAATGGCTAGGAAAGCTGGCCCAGGCCACGCCGCCCCTGCAAGCCTGGGAGCTGCTGGTGCTGAGAGCCTTGAGTGCTGGAGAGGCAGCGCCCTGGAGACCAAGCTTTGGCATGGAGCTCGATTCACTGGGCAAGCTGCAGAAGTAATTGGGTCTGTGGCTCTCAGCCGGGTCCGGAAACCGGGCCTGGCCTGCATTGGCCTGACACAGGCCTCCAAGCCCCCCACAGCCACTGGGAGGTGGGGGTATGCCTGAGACCCCTCCCGGAGCCCCGTCCCTGGAGTCCGGGGTTCCACCCCCACCCACCACAGGGCTCCCGCATGGTCACCCACGCTGAGCCCTGAAGCTTCCAGTTTCCACATGACAGAAGCTGGAGCCAGGCAGGTCTGGTGAAGGCCCCGGTGGTCAAGAAATCGGGGGCGGGGGGTGGGGTTGACCCGACTCAGGTCTCTGAGTCCTGGCCCAGGCTCCTGTCCCACTGCCAGTGGATGCAGCGACAGCAGTGGCCCTGGGAGGTCAGCCGCCCCCGCCCGGTGCTGCCCCGAGGACTCCTTTCTGGAGACTGGGGAACATTTCAGTCTTCAGGGTGCCTCCTCCAGGAGCAGTGGTGCTGGGGGGTTTCTCTGAAGTTCATTTGTTGAACATCCCGCTTTTCCCAGTGGTGCCAGCTCCTGAGCCGACAGGGAAAGGCTGTGTCCCCACGCGGCCTCCCAGACATCCTGGGCCTCTGCCCTGTCCGCAGGCTGGCCACATGGTTTCCCACTCGCTGGAATCACCTGGGCTTGGACCCAGCACACCCTCAGGTCCACACAGCTCCCCAGACCCTCGGGAAACACAGCCCTACCTCTCCAAGCCCCTTCCCTGGGGGTTCCCTGTGGGCCCTGAAGATCATCCTGGGAGCCTCCCTTTCCCCCTCGTGTCCTGCCGGGGCCCATCCCAGCCCCCATCCATCCAGGGTGTTCCACGTGGAAGGACCGGCTCACAGCCAGGTGTGCACGCCTCATCTCTCCCTGCTCCTGTTCCACCTCAGGCCCCACCGGGGACAGTCAGGGGCTGTGGGGCACTGGCCTCCCCCCAGACATAGCCTGGTCGCATGTTTTGATGAGAGGGGGAAACCGCGTAAGGCCTGGGGCCCCAGAAGGCCAAGAACCCAGCCTGGGGAGGCAGCGAGGGGCGGGAACCCACCGGGGCCGAAGCACTGACCCTCCCGCATGTCGGACTTTTCGTCCAGGCCCAAATCTAAAGATGAAATTAGGAGCTTCAAGCTGGCGTCCACCATCTGAGACAGGGATCCCATGTGCTGGCCGGACCCACCCATGAGAGGGTCCTGCCAGGGCTCTGGGTGGGAGCTGTGTCTGCAGCCCTCACATTGTGAGCTCTCCCCAGATGGACCCAGTGCCCGAGACCAGCCCCCATCACTCAGAGCCTCCCCATTACTCTCTGGATGCTGCGGCTTTTCTGCCCTCTTGAGCGGCTCTTATACCTTCCAGATCATTCCAGGAGGTGGCTCCACTGAGCAAGCCGAGGTCGGCACACCTGCCCCGGCACACACAGGTGGCACCCCTTTCCTGCCGCAGGAGGGAGCAGGGGGCGCTGCCTAATTTCCACCTTCCATAACAACAGCGAAACAGCAGAGCAGTTTGACATTTACAGAAAGGTGCTTGTCAAGAACCATCCTCCCAACTTAATTAACACTAAAACCCTTTAGGTGTTCCTCCAAGTGCGTATAAAACAGCTGTCTTTCCCCTGCGCAGGAAGTAAACTCAGAGAGTGTTTCCATAAAACCAATGGACTGTGACTCCTTGCAAGCAAAACCGTCCTGAAATGTTACGGCCGCGGATGGAGGTGCTGCCAGCTGCCGGAGCAGATGCACCAGCCAGGACCGGAGCCTCCACTGCTGAGGAGCCACCGTGCGGCTGTTCCACACCGCCCGGGCCGTTAAATCACGCTGTGTTATCTCAAAGCCACGAGCTGAAGCTCTTCGCAGCTTCCTTCTGGGTGGGCGTCCTGGACTCTGCTGGCTGGGCTGGGAGCTTGGGGTCCCTTCACCTGCAGCCTGGGACTCACCCCTCTCCCTCCCCAACTTTGCCCCTCCGTGCGCACATGGCATGAGGAGGCCGGGTTCTTGCGTGGCATCCATCAGCCTTCAGGCCGGGCGCTGCGGCCACACCATCCGGACACAGGGAATCTAGAAGAGCCACCTTGTAGCCACGAGCCTTGGGAACCCAGGCTCTAGAATGTTGGACACACAGACTAGGGGCCAGGGCTCTCCCCACTGCAACTCGGCTCCCTCATCTGTAAAGCAGGAAAGGTGACCCCTGCCACTAACCCCCCAGTTGAAGCAGTGAGGCTGTCCTATCTCCCCAGTGTGTGGACCAGGCCTCCCAGGCAGGCAGGACTTGCCAGAACCGACCGCATGCCCACCCATGGCTGCAGCGACTGGCCTGCCGGGCCTGCCTCAGGGCCTCCCTGGAGCCGGCACACTGGGGAGCCAGGCCGGTTCTACTCTCCAGCTGCAAAGGGCCAGCTCCTTCTCTCAGACTCCCCGAGAGCTAAATGAGCCCCAGTGGCCCTGTATCGCTGTGCTCATAATGGCCCCAAGAGCGGCAGAGCCCCACGAGGCCGTGACAGCAGCCCACCGGCTCTCCCGGCGCCCTCCCTCTGGAGTCGCTTCTTCCCAGGATCCTATTTTATGACCACAAACTCCCAGGGGGGTGGCAGCAGGCACCCAGGGAGATGCATCTGACTTTCTCATCCTCAGGTGCCCAGTCCCAGCAGCCTTTCAGAGTGAGGATGCACCGGCCCCCAGACCAATCCAGCCACAAGGGAGCTAAGACCTGGGACATCGCCGGCCTTGAGGGATGCCTGGGGAGCTGGCCCGGGCCGGGGACAGCCTCGCTCCCTCCTCAACCAGCACCTTCCCCTCACTCAGCTAGCGTGTGCAGACGCCACCTTGCTGGACACCTGTGGGGCCTGATGGGCAGACACTGTGTAATGTCATCCCCAAGGCTCTCGCACGAGCACACAGTCACGTGTGGACCAGAACGCTCTTTGTTGACTGTGGTGCATTGAGCAAAACAGAAGGATTGTCGTCGTTGCCTGAGCTCTGCGGTGGCCCTTAATGGCGGCTACCTGTGCCGACCTCTTCCCTGAGCCCCTGGCAAAGGCCTGTGTCCCCTGTACCCCGCCCCAGTGCCTCACTGGGACAGAGCTCCTCCTCATCGGGAACTTGGAAAATGTGACCTGAATTAACTACAGCTGGGCCTGGCAAACCTGGGGGTTCATCTCCACAGCCCCAAAGCCTCTTATAAAACATGATGCCTCTGCCGGCTGGGGTGGAGGAACAGCACTTCGACTGGGAAGATGAAGATGCCCTGCAGGTGGACGGTGGTGACAGCTGCACAAACGTGACTGTGCCGAACGCCACTGACTACGCCCGAGAGTGGTTACGGCGATACGCTGTATGTTACGTATTTTTGACCACAATAAAAGACACAGATTCCTTTTTACAAGTCCACGGGACAGGAAAATCAAGAACAAAGGGACCACTGTTGGTGTGAATATCAGAAAGAGTGACGCGCCTTCCACCTGTGGCATAGATGTCGATGCTGGAAAGCAGGAGGATGCCTGTCTGCACAGCCTTCGATGGGGAGAGAGGTCCCTGGGGCCACCTCAAGGTCATCTGTGGCTGTCACCTCCATACCTGCCGTTCAGGGATTTGGGGCACGCAAATGCAGGGACCCCCTTCTGCGAGGCCGTGGTGAAGCCAGGTGGGAGCTGCGGACGTGGGCAGCAGGCAGGGCCAAGGCAGGTGGGGGCTTCCTGGTGGGCCTCGCATCCTGGAGGTCAGGGTCAGGCCCTCAGAGAGAGGCCGCTGTGGGAGCCTGCACCAACCTGGCCAAACCCAGCCCTCAGGTCGCACAGCCTCCGTCCAGGGCCCCTTCCCTTCCTCCCCGCCCCTTCTCTCCAGGAAGGCCAGGGCCTGTGGGCCAAGCTTCAGTATCCTAAAGCCTTCGGACACACACCAGGGCTGCACCGGGCTGTTTTCCTGTTTTAAGAACATGCCCTCTTCTTGGGGACCTTGAGTGGTGTCATTGGGAGGCGGGCCACTCTGGGGGTTTCTCCCAGCCGAGGAGCAGCGCGTTTTCCTCCCACGTCTCTCTGGGCATCAGCAGAACAGCTCTGCTCCTTCCCACAGGTGCCCACTGGAGGCTGGCCGTGTGCTGGCTGAGGGAGCGCTCCCTGGGCAGGCCAGGGATGGCAACCGGGGCCTGCAGTGGAAGAAGCCCTGGGTTCAAATCACCTTCCTTCCTCTGAGCCTCAGTTTTTCCCACGTCTAACACAAGGTGAGGCTCGCGGAACTTGGGACGTCAGGATCTCCAGGCTGGCACCCGGGGCCCAATCCCCCTTTCCGTCTGTCCTGGACCCTGCACCCCACTGACGCTCAGTCCACCTGGAACAGGGAGGTCCAGGGCGGAGGGTGCTGAGGGCACCCCCACACCATGCCGGCCACCCTCCGCCACACTGCCTCCTCGAAGCTGTGGTTTCTGCCCTGAGGGTGCCACTGAGTGCTATGCTGGCACCTTCCTCACCAGGTTGCTGTGGGCATTCAGTGAAAAGACGCCGGCCCCTCCCAGCACACGGCCGGTCCCCTCTCCTGGAGAAGGTGTCAGCTGGGAGTCTGGTGTGTGCCGGGGCTACACCTGGCCACACAAACCTTGGGGCCAGCATAGTGAGCCAGCGCTGGCCTGTCCAGAGGTAGGCGTGACCTCCCATGCGGGTGACCCCAGCTGAGAGCCAGCGTCCCCCGTGACAGCCTGGCACGGCCTCATGCCTGGATGCTGCAAGCCTGGTTGGCACTAATTTATTGCAAATTGTTTGGGAAAAGTCAGTTTAATTAAAATCTAAATGAGGCTCCCAGGTGGGCCCCCGCCCCCAGCCCCGGCCGATGTAATGAGGAGAGGCGGGCATCTCACCAGTTCTGGAGGATTTCATGTTTTTGTCATCCCAAAGCCCCAAGATAATAAAATTTATTCATAGAATTCACACTTCAGTGGTGTGAATAAACGGCGGGCCGGGCACACAGAGAGTCACACAGAATCCCAGACCAGAGCCGGTGGCGGTTCAGGGGACCGTTTTCTTCCCATCATAAATCAGAGCGCGGTGGAGTCGCTGATGGAGTCGCCGATAGGGTGAGGGCCGCCCCGAGCAATCAACCGGTCCGCGGATGTCCTGTGGTGACCTTCGTCAGTGATTTTTCATCCGTCTTGGCTTGTTTTGGGGCAGACGCTGCTGGGCCATGAAGCATAAGGGGCCCTCCAAGCACCCCAGCCCCTGCCGGGGCCAGAGGAAGCCATTGCATGCGCTTTCTGAGCCAGGGACCTTGCTGTGTGCCCCGGGCAGGCCCTCTCCTCTCTGGAGCCTCCGTTTCCCCAGCTGCAGTAGGAAATGCCGGAGCTGGCTGGTTCTGCGCGCCCATCTCACTGAGTCGGCCTCCTCTGGAAGATGGAGCCACACACACCCAGCTGCTCAGGGAGGAACAGGCAGGCTGTGTTCCCACTAGGCTCACTTTTCCTCCACCCAGAGCTGATGGGTGTGACCCAGGGAGAGGTTGTGTGTGGTTCAGAGATGCACCTCTCCACAACCAGGCAGTAAGGGTGTAGCCCTGGGAGGGGCAGGAGGCATGGCCCCTGGGAGAAGGCGGGCACCTCAGCCCCCATGTCTGAGGGCGAGTGCCTGGGAGGAGGCCCCATCAGGCAGGACACCACCCAGCGGCTCAGCTTGGGTCCGTCCTCAGGCCGGCCTGAAAGTGTCTGCATACAGGATGCAGGTCAATGGGCCTGCCCTGGAGCTGGATGGCCCTTGCTGGGCAGGTCCTAGAACAGCACTTGGGCCCAGCAGGCGCTTACTAGCTGCCCCTGTGTTGGGAGCTGCACCTCTCCCCGGGCCAAGAGCTCCCAGGCAGTGCCAGGCCTGGTGTGCCTCCATGTCGGCCATCCCCATGTGGCGTCTGCTGCAGGCACTGTCATGTGGACGGATGGACAGGTACGTGGGCAGATGGACAGACGTGAGGGCAGGTGTGTGCCCAGACAGTGCAGGTGCCACAGGCTGAGGGAATCTCACCAAAGCCGAGGGGCTGGGCCTTCCCACTCCCTGCTCAAGTGCAGGCAGGTGGAGAAACTGCATCTACTGAAGAGAAGGAAGTTTCGCTCCTAAAATCCCATCGCCAGGCTCCCGGCTGCCATCTGGCTCTGCAGACAGCGCTGGAAGAAGATGTCATTTCCAAGCACACTGGAGCACATCTCCTTCACCTCCTGTGTTTCCAGCCAAGAGGAAAACCCCAGGGCCGGCCAGCCCATGCGGGATCCCTCGACCAGGGACTCCCTCCCACCCACACTTGCCTGCCCTGGTCCCTGGGGGCCTTCCCCGAGTGCCTGCTCCACTGGTCACCCCCACCATGGCTGCTGTTAAACACACTTGGGCGCTTTTATCGGGGCCCTCTCTACTGTTATGATAAATAATTGAAACTAAACCACAAGTGTCAAAATAAATGAACCTCTTGCAAAAGGGGATGAATCTCCCCAGCTTGATATCCTTCTCCTGAGACGCCATAAAATGGGGACATAAAGTGAGGACCAGGCCTGTCTCCCAGCCTGCCATGGACGCCTGTCCGGGAGGCAGCAGAGAGGGACCTCAGGGGCACAGGGCGCTTCTGCTTCCCCTTCCTCCTCTGGAAAATGGGATGCTCACATCTGCTGCATCTCAAAGACCCAGGCTCACCCCTGCCCACCTGCCCGGCTCTGCATCTGTCTGTCAGTGGCAAGGCTGCCCCATCTGATCTCCCATTAGAGCCCGGGGCCTGGACTCACCACCACCCGACCCTGCCGGGCTGTGAGGGGATGGCCTGGCACTTTGGCGCAGCCCCCACTCCCTGGCCATGCTGCCCAGGAATGCCATTGTGTTTGTCCAGGCTGATGGCCCAGCAAGTAGCTTCTTCCAAATGTGATTCATTTCGACTTCCCAGCAAGACTGGTGAAGAGGGAGACAGCTCAGAGGCCACGCCACAGGGTGTGCCCACATGGGACCATTCTCTTCGTCTGCTTAGACCGCTGCAGGCAGAAGGGCCCAGACCCGGCTCCACCAGGCGCACACGGAGGACACACCTGGGCCTCTGGTGGTTGCGCCGGCAAGTGACAGGCCATGCAGCCCGGGCGCATATCATTACGTGTTGATTTACATTTACAGCCGGGTCCAGGTGCTCCCCTCCCACTTAAGCACACTAGCAGATTTTTTATGCAAGATTGAACAACTTAACGGCCTGAACAAGTCGGATGACAAGACTTTAATTGCTATTTTTCTCCCTCTATCCCTCAGGAGAGCAATATGCAGACATTTAGAGAAGGATTTCATAAAACAGAAAGAAAGCAATTCTCAAAGTTCCATGCAAATTTGCTTTCCAAGCTCCCCACCAGGAGCCAGCGGCGCCTCCGGACAGCAGAGTCATGCGTCCTTGTTCAGCCGTCCTCAGGGCCCTTCCAGTGCCATCACTGGGGGTACAGAGAGAGGAGGCCTGCCTGGCCCATGGGACCTCTGGGAGCTGGACAGGAGGGCCGGAGAGGGGTATCTGGGGTGATCAATGTCAGATTGCTGTCCTGGGGATCAAAAGGGCCATCTCTGACAAGCTGGAGCAGTTCCCCTCACGTGGCCCTGGCTTTCTGTTTCCAGCTCTATTTCAAACTACACCTATACTCATTCATTCATTCACACCCTCACTCGGTCATGCACGCCTGCATTGAGCGTCCTCTCAGTGACTGTGGTGTGCTAAGCCCGTGCTGGACACATCGCCTGGCTGGGGAGTGGTCAAACAGAGGAATGAATGTGCTCTAAAGGGCCCCCGCTGGGATCATCTTTGGGTGGGGTCAGGAGGCACGGGGACCACAAGCTAGGCTGACAGTGGGTGGGGTCCCCACGAGCCGTCGGAACATCACCGTGGGCGGCACGGACTCACTGGTGCCTGTTAGCCAGGGAGCGTGTGATCAATACTGTCAATACTTGACTGCAGTGAGGACGATCCGGTGCCTCTCTGCGAAAGCACGTTTTGTCTGGAAAACGCATAAATTCTCGTGTGGGGGATGGGTAGGGGAGAGAGAATAACAATGATCATAATTTGTTAGCCAAGGATTCCCACCTCGCCCTCAGTGTGAGGCGTGATAAACAGCTCCTTAAGAACTCAGGAAATATATTCAGGAGACCAAATGGAAATCAATCTTCTCTTTTCTCTAACCTCCATCTCCCGGTAACTCTGAGGAACCAACTCCACTGAGTCCGTTGTTCATTCACAACGTGTTCAAAGGACTCTTTAAGGTTAGAATTTTCCTTTTAAGAGATTGCTCGGGGCGGCGAGTTTCCTGGCAGAGCCACCCAGCTGACACCTCTCATTAGCCGCCTCCTGTGCCTGGGCTTGAGGCCCTCCCAGCTGAGAGCTGGGATGACGCTGATCTTTGTCCTGAATGGGAGAGGACAGGATGAAGGAGGGGAGTGGCTGGAGAGTGAGGGTGAGGACCAGCTCAGGGAGGGGCTGTGAGGAGGCGTTGCTGGAGGAGATGAGGCCGAGGACCATCTCTGAGGCTGGGCCATCTCCCCGGGGTCACGAGAAACCCTTGCTAACCCGGCCACTTGCTAACCCGACTCTCCCAGCTGTGCACAGGGCGCTGATCTCTGGGATTGAGGTGACTGCACACATGGGGACACTGAGTCTGGAAAGGGCTGGGGACAGAGTGACTACAACTGGGCCTCCTGTCCCCAAGTCCAGCAATCTTAGCATCCCCAGCACAACCACCCACCCCCTCTGCCTACCTGCCAGGCCTGAGCTGGGCTGACTCCATTCGTTTGAGCATGTACACGTTTGCTTTGCAGGGTACCCCGCACCTGCCATGTGCCTAGCCTGGAGCTGGCCCTGGATGTGTCAGCTGAGGACATGAGCGCCCACTTGTCTAAAGAGAATTGGAAGAAAGCAGGCTTAGACTTCAGGGGACTCTCAGCTCACACGCACACACACGCACACGCACAAATGTGCACACATGCACATTTGTGCACACAGACTGTGGGCGCACGCACTCACACACAAAAGTGTGCACATTTGCGTGTACACAGCATACTCAGATGCACACACAGGCATAGGCGTGCTCCCCTTCACACATGAGCACATTCACACACACATGCAGACACCCACACACTGGGGGCAGAATGAGGCAGGCCAGATTAAAGACCATAACAAAGTCCCGTGAGTGAAGGTGGCAACGTCCAGGGAAGAGCTACAGAGGCGCAATCTCCGGGGCCAAGGCTTCATGGGGTCTCCTTGCAGGCCTGGCCGCTGCCTGGAGAGGGCCCTGCCTAGCGCTCCGGGCGGCATTGAGGGTGGTGCTTGCAGGAAGGCCAGGCTGGAGGGGTGGTTCGAGCAGCTGGTCCCAGCCGAAGCTGAAGCCGGGCACGCAGCCAGGGAGCACCCCCAGCCCCAGCCTCACTCCTCCCTGCGATCCCTTGGAAACACTCCGACATCCGGAATGAGAGGGGAGTGTGAGGGTCTGCAGGCGGAGGGCGGGCTGCAGATGAAAGGCCTTTGAGGATGGGGCAGGCAGTGGGGAAGGATCTCACGCTCAGCAAAGGAAATATTGAAATTAAATCATTTCCCAAGGTTGGGGGAACTTTCCGTCCTAATTAAATAGCCAGGGCTCTCACGGCTGCCGACAGAGAGACACGGGGAGGGGAGCAGATGCTGCCCTTGGAAGGGGGGATTAGCAGGCTGCTCCCCTTTGAAGCCCACCCCAGGCTCCCGGCAGCGGCGGGAGGCAGTCATCACGCTCTAATTAGGGCCGCACCTCCTGTCCTTAGGCACACATCCATATTCACGTGCTGGGGCAGGGAGGCCTTTTCAGCGACCAAACGGCCCCAGCCTGAGGCCGGGTGCAGGTGGGGGCTGGGGAGGAGAGACGAGCTCCCCCACGTGCCCCTCCCACTCCTGGGCCACCAGCTCCCGTTGCACTGTCACTGCCCTCCCTCATACCCTCTCTGCTGGGGGAAGGCTCTGCTCCGGGGGCATCGAGCCAGGAGGGAGGCTACAGAGCCAAGTCCGATTCAGAGACCTGGAGCTGTACACCCCCATCCACCACTGACGGGGTCTATGCCTGGGCTGGGCACCACTGGTGGGAGGGGGATTCCTACACCCCTCAGGCCAACCTTGGCTCCTCGGCCACCTCAGGCTATGGCGAGCCATCCCATTCCACCTCCTCCAGCAAGCAGGGCCCTCGAGACAGTCAGACCCAGAATGCAGAAGTCAGGGGAAGCAGAAAGACGGAGTTTGCAGACCCAGCGTGAGCATGTAGGCGAGGGGAGGTGGTTATATGCATGTTCTAAAAGAGTCTCAGGTCACAGTGGGGCGTGGCTACCAAAAGAAGCAGAGGCTCAGGGAGCAGGGAAGCCCCTCTCGCTGGCCACGGATGCCAGAGCCCTGACCCCAGACACAGGGCAGTCCCCGTCCACGACCTGGGCCCCCAGCATCTGCAAACCCATCCTAAGAGCAGGACCATAGCTGGGGACACAGGGAGGTGGCAGAGAGCAACTCTCAGTACCAAGGAGGAGACAGAGGCTCGGACTCAGAACCATGGCTGCCTGGCGCCTGCTATGCTCAGCTCCTTCCTCCGCATGGGCTCCGAGAGCCAGAGAACCCTCGAGCTGCAAACAGGCCATATCCGGGCTCTCAGTGCCGGAGCTGCCTCAGGGCCCGCGCAGCCCCTCATCCATTCCCTATAATTTACACAAAGGCCCAGAGGGGAGGACATTGGCTTAATGTGGCACAGCTGGGTGGTAAGGCTGGCAGTGATGCCCAGACCCAGCCCCACGCTGGCATCCCAAACCCCAGAGCCCCTCGCCCCACACCCCACAGCCGGCCTCTGGCGTGACCAGCCTGTCTCCATGTTCTCTGACCACCTGCCATGGACATGCGTGTTCCAAGGTTTGCCTGGCGCCCGGCCTCTTGCTTTTCCCTCCACCTTGAAGACCTATGAGAAGCACATGGGCTCCGAACTGGGCATTGGAAAGAGCCCTGGGGCACCGGCCCTGTGATGCCGGAGATAAGCCCGGGGAGAGTCAGTGCAGATTCTTCTGCTTCTTCAACCCACTGGGTACTTTTCACTCAACCACCATGGTCTCTCCATCCTGGGAACCAAAGTGCCAGCTTTCCATCTGGCAGCACGTCCCATTTCCCATCCACTGGGAGAAACTGCCTCAACACTGCTTGTGGTGCGTATTCATTGGTGATGAATTCTTTTGGTTTTTTTTTTTTTTTTTTTTGAGGCGGTCTTAATCTGTTGCCCAGGCTGGAGTGCAGTGGTGGGATCTCAGCTCCTGCATCCTCCGCCTCTTGGGCTCAATCAATCCTCCCACCTCAGCCTCCGGAGAAGCTGGGACTACAGGCATGTGCCACCATGCCCAGCTAATTTTCGTAGAGATGGGGTTTTGCCATGTTGGTCAGGCTTGTCAAAAACTCTTGAGCTATTTAGTTTTATCTGAACATGTCTTCCTTTCACCTTCACTCTTTAAGGATGGCTTTGGCTATTACAGTGTTCCCCCCCTGGCCCGACAGCACAGGTTGGTGTGTTAAAACTATTTCCCACTGTCTTCTGACCACCTCTCCTTCTCACAAGAAGTCAGCGTCCCCTGGAACCTCGTCCCCACTGTGTACTGTGTCATTTTTCATGGCTGTTCTCAGCATTCTTTCTTTGTCCATGATTTATGTCTGTTTCACTCTAACGGCCTTTGACATGATTTCCGCTGTATTTATATTGACTTGGGTTTTCCACACTTTAAAAATCTGTAAACTGGTGTCTTTCAACAAATTCAAGTAATTTTTAGCCATGATTTCTAAGATTAAAAAAAAAGTCCCTATTTTCTCCTGTCTCCTCCTCTAGCACTTCAAGATCACATATGCCAGGCTTCCATGATTATCCCGTAAGTCCCTAAAACACTCTTCACATTTTTTTCTTTTTTCTCTCTCTTCTTCAAATTGGATCATTTCTGTTGATTTGTCTTCAAGTTCTCTAACTTCTTTTCTTTGTCATTTTCATGCCACTGCTGAGTCCAGTGAAGTTCCTATTTCAGATTTACATTTTCAGTTCTAGAATTTTCACCTGGCTTTTCTTATAGCTTCTATTTTTCCACAGCAATGCTCAATCTATTCAGTGATTGTTAGCATACTTTCTTTTATGTCATTGGGCATTGTAGAAACAGCAGCTTCAAAATGCTTGTCTGCTTAGCTCGACATCTTGGTCATTTTGGGATTAGTCTCCATGGATGGTTTGAGTTTGAGAATGGATCCAATTTTCCTCTTTCCTCATATGTTGAGTAATTTTGGATTGGATATTGGACTTTGTAAACAGGTGTTATAATGCCTCTGGATTGAAGAGTACAAATTTTCACTGTTTTAACAGGTAATTAACTGGTTTGATTCGAACTGAAAAGTCCTCCCTTTGAATGGCAGCTCAGATCTGCCCTGAGTCCTGAGCCTTGGTGGGGCTGCTTGGGCTCTGCCCTGGCCCTGGGTTGTAGCTTATGCACAGGGCTTGGGGTCTGCGTCCTTTTGGCTTTTTCCTTTCTGCAAGTGATTCTTTGTACCTTTCTGTGGCCGAGACTGCCTTAAACTTTGTTCTCTGTCTTCAAGCCAGGGAGGCTGCATATTTCCTACTGGACTGGAGGCTATCTCTGTGACCTGCATGGTGTAGACACAGCGCTGCCCTTGGCTAGAAGCTGTTAAAATGGGGACCTTACTCAGTTCCAATCCCTTCTTCTAAGAGCTGACGCCCTTCCAGAATCTGCCTGCTTTCTCCGAGGTCTTCCCCAGTGCCGTCAGCCATTTTCACATCTCACCTCCAGTGTTGACGGTTGCTATCTTTGGAAGGGTCGCTCTACAGGGAGGCACCTGCTGCTGCCAGGATCAGAACTTCAAGCCTGGTTTTTCATCATCTGTGTTAGGGATGGGCCAGTGTAGCCTTTACTCTGGGGCTGGTTTATCTTCCTGCTAAGTCGTGGCCCTCTGAATTCTCGACTGAATGCCTCAAGTGTTGCTATAAACTAAACTGTGTCCCCCAAATTCATATGCTGAAGCCCTAACCCCCAATGTGACTGTTCCTAGAGACAGGGCCTATAGGTTTAAATGAAGTCCCAAGGGTGGGGCCCTAATCTGATAGGACTGTGGCCTTATAAGAAGGGAAAGAGATCTTTCTCCCCATCATGCCCCTGCGGTGTGAGGACACAGTGAGAAGGTGGCCAGTTTCGAGCCAGGAAGACGGCCCTCACCAGAATCCAACCCAGCTGGCACCTTGATCTTGGATTTCCCATCCCCCAGAACAGAGAGGAAACACATCTTTCATTGTGTAAGCCACCCAGTCTGGTATTTTGTTATGGCAGCCTGAGCAGTGTAATACAGGTGTTTTAAAGGGTTTTTCTCTCTCTGGCTGGCCACAGCTTAAACGTCTCCCAGCTCTGTCCATTCTGGAAATGCTTAGCTTTTCATTTCCTCTGTCTGTTGTCTGGCCTTGCAGAGTTTTACCCCATGCAACCACAGGTTAGCACCAGAACAGGCTCGAGGGAGCCCTGTGCAGATACCCCAGCCATTCCATCACACAGCCCTGCTCCTTGGTGCTCTTCCCCACAAATTCTGGCCACTTTCCTGAACCTGAGTTTGTATCTTCTCAACTCAGCAAGTCTACTGCACTCTGCTGGGGGCCCCTGGTCCTGTGGTGCATTCTGGGCAGAGCCCCTGAGCGGGAAACGGGGCACTCACAGGGCTGGCCTCATCAGCCTCCCTCTTCTCAGGGACCTCAGTCCCGCATTGCCTGCTGTCCACTATCCAAAAACATCACTCTGTGTCTTTTCTTCGGTTCTGTAGTTGTTTGCAACATGAGGGAAAGTCTGTGCTAGTTCACATGTCCCAGTCAAAACAGCTGTCCTCGGTCCCTAACAGAACTTCAGATTAAAGTGTCAGGCGCACACATAAAAATGCACAAACCAGAGGGATGCAGGGTTTTCACAAAAGAGTGAAATCTCACATTCCTCACCCTAAAGCTGCCTGTACGGCAACCTCAGAGGCATCCACTGTTTTAACATCCTACACTGCAGACCAGTTTTCTCCCACTTTTGACTTTTGTCAGATGGAATCATACAGTAGGGGCTTCCCCGGGTCTGGTTTCTTTCACTCCACGTTGAGCTGTGAGCATCAGTCATCCTGTTCATACAGCAAGGGTCTGTTCACGTTCAAAAGCCTGAAACACTTTCCTTATCTCTGCTGAGTTTCACCCCAGCCCTAGGCACACGGCAAATCCCATCACCTCTAGGAAGCCCTGCTGACCTTCGGCCAGTCAGCAGTGACCCTCCCTTCCTCTCTTTCTGCACGGCCCTCTTTCCTCCCCTGGAACCTCACTGCTCTGGGTCTCGGGTACCCAGACTGTTGCTGGTGATGATGTCATGAGAGGCAGTTGCTAGGCAACCGGCCTCCACGGAGTCAGGGGCGCCTGCTCTTGGATTTGAAGTGCCCCTGCCAATTTCTTAAAATATCAGAACTCAGAGCACATTGAGCCCCAGAGAAGAGCGGAAAATCCAGCGTGCTTCACAGGCACTGACTGGTAAGCCCCCGCACCCTCCCCCTCTGACTACACAGGTTTTCCAAGAGGTGATCATGTGAGACTAACATCATTGTCTATCCTTGTCATGGTCCTTAGACTGGCAGACAAGGGACATGTGATGGTGATTTCAGCAGGCATTTGCAAGGTCTGCTGTGTTATCCTTGAGGATGAAATGGGAAATCCATCCCAGATGATCTGTTAGGTGGATTTTGTCTGTTATATACAATTAGAGACAAAGGGAGTTAGCTAATGACCTGGTGTCACCCTCGAGGGGGGTCTCCAGCGTCCCCCAGGACTGACATCAGTCCTGTATTGTCTGATATTCTGATCAATGATTTATATGAGGAAATAAAAGCCCTGTCTGTCAAGTTGCTGCTGAAACAAAGGACAGAAAGTACATCACAAGTCAGAATCATAATTCAGAACCATCCCAGTGTTGAGAGGATTTAGAATTCTAAACATTTTTAAACCAGACACAAACAGCATTATCCATAAAGAAAAAATCGATTACTTAATTGGACCACATTAAAATTAAGAACTTCTGTTCATCAGAGATATTGTTAAGAGAAGGAAAAGACAACTAAGAGATGTCATTTGTGATACATGTCTCTGACAAAAATCTCATATCTAGATTTTTTTTTTTTTTTTTTTTTTTTTTTTTTTTTTTTTTTGAGACAGAGTCTCGCTCAGTCGCCCAGGCTGGAGTGCAGTGGCGCAATCTCGGCTCTCTCACTGCAAGCTCCGCCTCCCTGGTTCACGCCATTCTCCTGCCTCAGCCTCCGGAGTAGCCATGGGGTGCCGGAGCTGGGTGACTCCCTGCCTGGTGGAACTTACACCCCTATGGGGGCCCTGACCTCCAAGGCAAACCAGTGCCCATGGCAATCACCATGGCAAGAGTAAAATCACGAGAGCCAGAGGGTTGGGGGCCCTTCGAGTCCAGGTGGCCAGGAACAGCCTCGCTGGGGAGGAGGCACTGAGGCCGGTTCCAGAGGACCAGAGGAGCCCCAGATGGGTGCAGCAGCCAGCCTTTGAGGGCCGCCAGGAAGGCCTGCACTTCACATCCAACGAGGCCAGCGGCCAGCAGAGGATGTGGTAGGTGTGAGGCCGGAGGCAGGGCAG
The DNA here is from genome assembly GCF_006542625.1 of Nomascus leucogenys. Classification (NCBI taxonomy): domain Eukaryota; kingdom Metazoa; phylum Chordata; class Mammalia; order Primates; family Hylobatidae; genus Nomascus; species Nomascus leucogenys. The sequence continues at coordinate 1,600,237 of NC_044402.1, forward strand.
CTCCCTGAAGGCACATGGAGGACGGCCGCCGCAGAGAAGGATGCGGGCAGGGTGGAAGGGAGCAGCCCCAACTCAGCCAGTGCAGTGGACGGTAAGGAGGGATCAGGCCGGGCCCCAAAGCCCCATCCTGCAGGCACAGGACAGGACCAAGCCAACAGCTCAGAGAGAATGGGACCCCACGCAGCTGCCAGGATGCCAGGCACTAAATCACAGTGACCTCTTGCCAGCCATGCAAATAATCCAATTAGGTCGGGGTAATTTATTGATCAAAAGAAGGTAATTAACACAAATGAAGCAAGTCCTGGGCATCTATATGGGCTGTGCATCTGCCGCCCCCAGGATCCCGCCTGCTCTGGCCCCTGGGCCCAGCCTGAGCCAGCACCGTCTGCTGTCCACTAGAGCCCAGGTCCCATTCCCCCATTTTGTCCTGCACTGTCCACGGCTCTGGCCCAGCCTTGCCAATAGGATGACACCTCCCATGTACGCCAAGGCACCCCAGCATCACGCTGGCCCTCTCAGGGCACCCCACCCAGCCCACAGCCGCATCTCCCCCCTACTCCTAGGACACTCCAACATGGATCTTGGGACAGTCACCCTAGTGGCCTCCAACCTCCTTCACCACTGCTGCTCAGCAACTCTGCCAGCACCCCGTCTCCCCGTCCCGTAAGGGGCTCCTCCCGCACCCCGTCTCCCCGTCCCGTAAGGGGCTCCTCCCGCACCCCGTCTCCCCGTCCCGTAAGGGGCTCCTCCCGCACCCCGTCTCCCCGTCCCGTAAGGGGCTCCTCCCGCACCCCGTCTCCCCGTCCCGTAAGGGGCTCCTCCCGCACCCCGTCTCCCCGTCCCGTAAGGGGCTCCTCCCGCACCCCGTCTCCCCGTCCCGTAAGGGGCTCCTCCCGCACCCCGTCTCCCCGTCCCGTAAGGGGCTCCTCCCGCACCCCGTCTCCCCGTCCCGTAAGGGGCTCCTCCCGCACCCCGTCTCCCCGTCCCGTAAGGGGCTCCTCCCGCACCCCGTCTCCCCGTCCCGTAAGGGGCTCCTCCCGCACCCCGTCTCCCGTCCGTAAGGGCTCCTCCCGCACCCCGTCTCCCCGTCCCTAAGGGGCTCCTCCCGCACCCCGTCTCCCCGTCCGTAAGGGTCCTCCCGCACCCCGTCTCCGCTCCCGTAAGGGGCTCCTCCCGCACCCCGTCTCCGCTTCCCGTAAGGGGCTCCTCCCGCACCCCGTCTCCCCGTACTATAAGGGGCTTCTCCTGCTCCCCATCTTCCCCTGCACCCTGTCTTCCCATCCGGTAAAGGGTCCCCTGGGCTTCTCCACATCCCATCTCCCTATCCCATAAGGGAGCTCCCCTAGACTCCTCCTGTACCCCGTTCCCCCTGCACCATAAGGAGGCTCCCCACTTCTCCCTCGTGCTTCCACCCTCACCCTGTTGAGCTCCTCTGGGTCTGGGGGCAGCTGGTGCAGACAGCCCCACTGGGTGCTCCCCGGCGGTGTGCAGACCAGGTGTGGGCCCTGGCCTGAGGTCACACAGCTGCGGGGGGGAAGAAAGGCCTCCTCACCCCTCCTGGGGTGGCACAAGCCTCTCAAACTCAGCCTGGCCAGCACAGCCCCAGGGCCGGCTTCATGGCTGTGGCTGAGGCCCATGCTCAGAGGAACTCAAGCTTGGTTAGAGCTCTGAAATTCCTCATAATGTTTGAAGCAGGGCCCCAGCTTTTCACTTTGCCCTGGGCTTTGCTCATCACCTGCCCGGGGGCCTGTCCTCCTGGGCTGGGGCTTGATCCTGGCCTGTGCAGCTCCACTCCCCATACCCAGCAGCATCCAGGCAGCAGGGCCCCTCCGGCCTCCCCATACCCACTTTTCCCTGATGGTGGCTTCGCTGTCTGGCATTGTCCCTCACCTGGCCCCATCTAGCTCCACCGCCAACAGTAGCAAACACTCAGGCTCACGTCAGCTGAGTTCCCCGCCCCCAACCTGAGGCCGAATCTGCACCCCCCTTCGCCCCCGGCATTCCACTCTCCAGGGTGGGCGGCTGCACCTCTCCTCACAGCCTCGCCGATCTGGGTCCAGGGTCCTCCTCTTCCTCGGACTGTCCTCCACCTGACACCCCTCTTCTCTGCCTGGGGTGAGGCAGGCTGAGTCTCCCCCAGGACGCCCTCCTCCTAAACCCTGGAACCTGTGAACCTGGACTTTGCAGATGCAACTAACAGAAGGACCCAAGACAGGGAGATGGCCCCAGACGACCCAGGTGGGTGCTAAATGTGGTCACAAGGGCCTCAGAAGAGGGAGCAGGAAGGTGAGGGTGGAGACGAGAGGATGGCAGCAGAGTCAGGGAGAGGACGGAGGGGCACTCTGCTGGCCTTGAAGGTGAGGAGGGGGAGGGGGGCACCTCCAGAAGCTGGAGAAGACAAGGAACGGATCCTCCCCTGGAGCCCTCAGAAGGAGCAGCCCTGTGACCCTTGACCTTCACCCGGTGGGATGCATTTTGGACACCCGTCCCCCAGGGCTGGAAGGCGCCAGCTCTGTGGTGCTGGAGGTGCTGCAGTGGCGGGAGCTTGTTATGGCAGCAACGGGAACCTCCTACCGGACCAGCTCAGCGGTCCTACTGTGGACACCTCGCTCCTCTGCCCTGGGACCCTTTCCAGGGCCTTCCCCTGTCCTGCCTGGGGGCTATCTGTCTGGCTTCCTCTGGAGGCAACTGTGCCCCTATCTGAGGGTAGCAGAAGCCCCCACCCCACCCCTGGGGAGTTGGGACTCAGATTTCAAGTCGAGCCTCTGAGGGTGCGGGGTGTGGAACAGCCCCTGGATGGTACAACAGCCTCGCACCCCACTGCCGTGGCCCCCACCCTGTCCACTCCCAGGCACCCGATAAGCACACCAGAAATGCCCTCCCTGGGGCCTCCCTCCCTCCTTCTCAGAAACCCCGAATCCGTGCAACCCAGGGAGGTGCAGGGGGTCAGGGCCCACGTGCCTTCCCTGCCAGGAGCCGCTGCTTCATCACACGCGGCCCTAATCGACGGTAGCAAAACAAACATTTGCTCTGGTGATCCACGCTGAGTGAGACGCGTGGCATTATTTTAATTAAGCCTTGCAACCAATGAATCTCAATAAAGCAGCTGTTCGAGTATTCAGGTAAATAAATAAAAATCACACCAGGAGGGCTGCTGGGTGCAGAGCTGCCACGCACATGGGTGTGGAGTGCAGGCAGCTGCCTGGAGGACAGGGGCACGGTCCGGGCTCAAAGCACCTGAGGGCTGACTTGGGAAAGGCCATGTGGAGGAAAGGCTCCTTCCAGGTCCGCCCTGATGGGACAGCTGCTGCAGATCGTGACACAGACCATGAGGGCTGGCAAGACTCCTCGGACACAGGAGAGGGACCCGGCCAGGACTCCCTTGGGAGGGAGGATGGGAGAAGGCACAGGTGCCGTGTTGGCCCTGGATGGCCCATCTCCCCATTAAGACGGCTCTGGCTCAGCCCCGGAGAGCCCACAGGTCTACCACCAGGAGCAATTCTCACAGGGAGCTCGAGGCCCGTGCCTCTCAGGCCCCAGAAGCCGGATCTGGCCCAGCACAGTCTGGGGACCAGCGGCTGCCGGCTTTGAACCGTGATGCCGCTCCATGCCTGTGCAGAAGAGAAAGTGGAGCTGAAACGCCCAGGCAGCCCCGGGAAACAGGAGGAGGAGGAAGCTCTCCCATGGGCCTGATGGGGCTCAAAGTCCTGCAGCGTTAATGTCACGGTGACGGGGCCTGATTTCCCCCCAAGACGTGTTGGGAGTCATGGAAGGAAACACTCAGGGAGGAGCAGGTGGGCAGGGGCCTGTGGGCAGGGGGCCTGTGGGCAGGGGCCTGTGGGCAGGGGCCTGTGGGCAGGGGCCTGTGGGCAGGGGGCCTGTGGGCAGGGGCCTGTGGGCAGGGGGCCTGTGGGCAGGGGTGGGCAGGGGCCTGTGTGGGCAGAATGCCTGCCCACGTGGTACCAGGAAGGTGTGGCGCCCTGTAGGGCAGTGGCTAAGGACATCCTAGGCAGTGCCCCTCCAGAGATGGGTGTTTATGGGTGTGGGGGGGGGCGGCTGGGTGATGGGGGACCCAGGAGGTCACGCTGCAGCCATCCTGCCTCTCACTCTCTTGGCCCAGGCACTCCCCACAACTCCATGACTACAGCTGACCCCAGCCCCCATCTGCCTCCTATCCTTGCCAACAGAACCTGCTTGTGCCTGGGAAGCATGTGCCTAGCCCAGCAGATGACCTGTGACTGGTCTAAGCCCATCAGGTCAACCTATTCCCTTTGCCACTGATGGGCCCAGAATAGCTACGGGACCTTGCTTGGATGTAGCCTGGGAAGCGCACTGAGAGGCTTCTGAGAAAGGCTTTCCTCCTTGATGAAAGACAGACCCATACAAGGAGAAGCCATGCCCACCCTTTCTCACTTCCTGCTTCAGAGGCTGTTGTGTGAGGATGTGACGCCTGGAGCAGTGGCAGCCGTCTTGTGACTGTGAGGTCAGGAGCCAGAGAACAAATAGCCAACATTCAAGGATGACTGAGGGAAAGGAGAGAAGCCAGGGCCCTGGGTGACGTCATTACCTCCTTCTTAATGCCGGTGCCACCCACCTCCAGGCTCCTTTCATGAATGTATTAGATTCTCATGGCTGCTGAAAAAGAATTACACTACCACAAATTTAGTGGTTTAAGACAACGGAACTGTATTCTCACACAGGTCTCGAGGTAGAAGTCTGAAACGGCTTTCACAGGGATGCAGTAAGGTGCAGCAGCCAGGCCCCCTCCAGAGGCTCCGAGCAGTCTGTCCTGGCCTCTCCCAGTCCCCTTGGCACTCAGTGTTCCTTAGCTGTGGCCCCATCACTGCACTGTCCATCTCCGGGACACTTCCGCTTCTCTCTTCTGTCCTTTTTCAAATTTTCCGCTGCCTCGTGGAAGACCCACCAGGATAACCCAGGCTGCCCTCCACATTCCCAGATCCTTGAGAGGCAAAGCCCCCTTTCCACATGAGATCCATCCACAGGGCCCTGGGGCTAGAACCTGGGGTCCTTGGGAACTCCTTTCCATTCACTCCCGAGAGGTAGTTAAACGCTCACTGCATTTGACCACCGTTGGTCCGGCTTTCTGTTCCTTGAGCCATGAGGTTCGGATGAGAAAACTCCTCATCTGCAGAAAGGAGACAGGAGGACCTCCACCCTGGAGTGCAGGAAGCAAGCAAGAAGCATGGAAGGGGCTCAGCAAACTCAGCACCTGTGAAAGAGAGAGCCGCCCTCCACGACCCCTCGAAGACGGCTCAGGACGTGCTGTGAGGGTGAACCGCCTGGCAGTGTGCGCGAGTGCCTGGCCTGGCTGCATCTCCAGGGTGCAGCCTCGCAGCCCTCGCTGCCACCCTCGGTCTGGGGTGAGAAGCCTCTTTGAATGCAGCTTGCAGCCCACTTCAGAGGGCGCTGGGACAGGGCTTTCCCCTGCAGGGTCTATTCCCAGGGAAAGTTCCAGGTTTCTCCCGTGCATGCCCCTCCCTCCATCCTGGCTCAGTCCCCAGCATCAGCAGCGGCACTCGGAGAGCATCGCGGGCTCCATCCATTACCTCCTGCCCGTTAATCGAGTGGATCATGATCTGCAAAATTGGGCGGAAGTTATATTAAGTAGTTTGGCGGTTAAATCTGACACTGTTGATATTTCTCCTCAAAAATAATTAAGAGCCTCCTTCATTGACGAGATCACGTCTTGCAGTCATAACGTGCTTCATATTTTTATCACAAGCCATTTACCTTGAGGCTTTGCTGAAACTCATTGCGACATGCAGACTTTACTTGAGACTCCTGCGAGCTGAGGTGTTGGTGAAGGAACCATGCGGTATCCGACGCAGGACAGCGCCTGGGCCCACCAGGCCACTCCTGACAAAATCCCAAGAGGATGGTTGCTGAAATGCGTGGCCACCCTCCCCACACCCCGCGCTGTGGGAAGAGCATGAAGGCGACAGGTGCTGTCCCACAGCAGCTGAAGGATACTGGCCCAGCTGGGGCCTGGAGGGAGCAGGGCAGACAGGCTCTCAGCAAATGGAACCCTCAGCCCCAAAGGTCCCTTCCCTCCCGGGTCCATTTCTCCGCTCTTTAGCGGCTCATCTTTATGAGCCGTCCCTCTAGTGGCTGTCCCCTGGCTGCCAGTAGATGGTGCACATCGAAGGCGTGTGTTTCCTGTGGCTGCCATAGCTCAGAGGCTTGAAACAACAGGCACTTACTCCGCCACAGTTCTGGAGGCTGGAGTCCAAAATCCAGGTGTGCCGACCCCTCCCTCTGCAGGCCCTGGGGGAGGATTCCTTCCCGCCCTCCCTGCTTCAGTGGCCCCGGGTGTCCGTGGTGTGTGGCCACGTCCCTCCATCTCTGCCTCCGTCTTCACGTGGCCTCCCCCTGTGTGTCTCTCATGGGGACACCTGTCCTTGGATTTAAGGCCTGGACAACCTCATCCCAAGATCCTTACCTTATTAAATCTGCAAACGCTGTCTTTTGAACTAAGACCTCATTGCCAGGTCCTCAGGCTTTGGGTCCGTGGACACAGATGTTTGGGGGCTACCATGCCACCTGCTACAGGAAAGGTGCCACAACTATTTAATGAATGGGCAAATGAACCGATACAGGTGACCGGCGGCCCCCTCCTGGCCAGGACGTCGATGGCCCTACGATTAAAGGAGAGAAGGAAAGAGTCTGGTCCCATCACCCATGGGAGATGGGGAAACTGAAGCTCCTTGAAGGGCAGTGGCTTTCCCAGGGTCATCCTGCAGATTTCGGTGGGGTGGGGGGGGTGGGTAGGATCACAGCGGGGTGCCCCTCCTGCCCCTTCGAGGCCGGGGCTCTGTCTGGAGGCCCTGCTTAGACACTGCACAGCCAAGGATCTGGGGAAGGAGCTGAGGGAGACTGGGGGCGGGGTGAGGGGAAGAAGAGATGGAGGAAAGCTCCATTTGTGATTGACAGTGACCAGTAACTTGCAGGTCCCAGAGAAAAGCCCCTCTCCCCCAATCCCCACATCCAGCCCTCCCCTGAGACCCTGGTGAGGCTGGGCATGGCTCAGCGGGACTCCATGCATCTCCACGGATAAATCCACCTGCTCTCTGGAGAAGATTGCACCAGGGGAGTGTGGACTTCTGGGGTACACGGGAAAAGCTATCCTGTGTCCCCAGTGCAACAAGCCCCCACTTGCCTGGGGCTACCATGCAGAGCAGATTCATTGCTGCCTTTCAATGGACCTGCACCCTGCCCCACCTCCACGCAGCACCTTCCTGGCTACACAGGGGACCTGATCCTCTGCCAATCCCTCAGACCCCAGCCAGAGACCCCAGATAAGCCGTGTCAAGATCCCTGACCTCCAGAAACTGGAAATAATCAATGTGTGTTGTTTTCAGCTGCTAAATTTGGGGCAATTTGTGACACAGCAGTCGACAGATCGTTCAGGGCTGAGCGCTGCCTCCCGCTCAGGCAGGACCCGCCCTGGGGGCAGAGGGAAGCTTGAGGGCAGGGGGCCTCACCCTCCAGGTGCCAGCTCTGGGCCAGGTCACAGGCAACAGGAGGGGTCCCATCTCCATTCCTACAGAGCAGGAGGCAGATGGGGCTGGGGCGGGGCTGCTGTGCCCGGCACACACCGCCACAGACCCTGGGCCACTGCCCCTCCATGCAGCCCCCCACAGCCATGGCCAGGGGCCCTAACTGGGAGGCTCTGTGGGGGTCCTTGCTCTGGCTGACGGTCACCCACTCTGGGATCACAGGAGCCCCCACACCCGCTGCTGGTCGCCTGAGCCTCGAGCCTCACAGCCCACCACTGCTCCTCCACATGCAGGACCCCCTTGACACATGTCGACATGTCCTGGAGAAGCTGCCACTCGTGGTGGTCTGGCGTCAGAGCCAGGTGCTGTCACATTTCCACACGATGAGATCATTGTGCAAATCAGAGCCAGGCCTCACACAAGGAAAAGCAGGAGCCGCTCCGCCGCCTTGTCCCTCCCTGCTGTGAAAGCCCGGCCCCTCCAGGCAGGTGCCCAGGCGGTGGGAGGGGGTCTGCAGGGCCAGAGCCCCATCTTCATGGGTCATCACCACAGAAACCAAAAGCACCCTTTTTGCCCACAGCTGATTTGCTGGCGGGTGGGCAGGCAGCGGATGGGCCTGGAGAGCCCAGGAGACCCTGGGACCACTTCACAGGACGGGAGCATGGATGGGGCCCCCCAGCACCACCACCTCTCACCTGGGTGCTGCAGAGGCTGGTGTCTGACGACAGTGCCGCCACGGAGGGGCTGGGCACAGGTCTCAGCAGCCAGCCCAGGGCCATGCGCTCCTGGAAAAAAGTGGCCCCCCAGGAAGGGAGTGCATCGTCGCCAGGTGCAGCTGCTGCCCTGACCCCATTTGTCCTTGGGCGGAAGGCCGCGTGGCCGAGGGTGGAGCCCAAGCCTCTGGGTGGCAGAAGGCCCTGACCATCCAGCTGCCCGCAGCCTCTCCCGGTCACGCCTGCCTGCGTCTCTATCACATCTCTGGTAATAAATGAGGTGTCCTGAGTGGGCCATCAATTTCGACGCGATTGGCTGTTTCCGGGGTCTGGGCTGTCTGTGCGGCCTTTAGGGTGGATAAACACGCCGCGGCCTTTGTTCCGGGCTTTCGAGGAGACATTTGTCATGGAGATTTATCCTCACTTAGGCCGGAGCTCGCGTTTTTGGGCTCCGTGTTTATCTCTGAGGGCGCCCACTCACTCTGAGGCTTCCTATGGGAAGAGCTTCCTGGCGTGGGGCGCAGAAGCCCCCCGGGACAAGCTCGAGGGTCCAGGATGTGGCACAATGAGCTGCTACACCTGTCACCCTGCTGCCCGCCCAGCCTGAGGCAGAGCAGGACCTGGCAAGTGTTGGCTGAAAGACATACGAGGGGGCAGCTGACCGAGGTCCCCATGGGGGTCCACTCTGGAGTGGCTGACTGAGGTCCCCATGGGGATCCACTCTGGCCAGCAGGACTGGGGCGCCCTCGCCCACCATTGAAGGAGGTGGAAGTGGGCCTGGCTGGCCTGAGGACCAGCCCAAGCACGCCCTGCTGTCTCGGGGTTGGGCACCCGCTACCCCCTGGCCAATTCTTGTCCCGACCTCTCAGGCGCTGTCTCGGGAAGTGGGGCTCTGGGGAACACCAGCAGCTCAAGGACACAAAGGGCAGGGGAATGATCAGCACTCAGTGGGGGCGGCAAGGGCAGGGGCCCTCCACCATGGCCACGGCCATCGTGACCCTAATGGGGGCTGTCTGCAGGGTGGCAGGCCTGGGCAGGCCAGCTTTGTTTCATGCTGACCAGTAGCACCTGGGCCAGCTCAGAGCAGCCCTAGAGATGCCCCTAGCTGCTTCCCCTTCCCACACCAGTGTCACCCGGCCCCTTCCTCTCCCAGCCCTGCCCCTAAAGGAGTGAGGCCCACAAGAGGGGTGACAGTGAGAGGAGGAAGTGGGAGTCTGGGAGGCCCCAGTCGCAGATCTGTGTGAACTTCTTCCTTCAGGAGGGGGCCTGGGCCCCTGAGCCAGCTGTGCCCAGAGATGGGGTCAGTGAGTACTTGTGGAATGAGTGAGTGAGCAGGGGGGAGGGAACAAGGGAATGAATAAAGAAAAGGAAGACGTTCTGCAATGTTTCATTTTTTTAAAAAAAATTTTCCTTTTTTTGCATTTTGGGGAGTATCTTTAAGGTCATTACTCTTCAGGGGCTCCCCTTGCCATCTTCTTCCTTCTTGAGTTCTCTGTTCTTATCCATTGTTATCTGCTTTCCTCAGACAGGGTAGGGGGTGACGTGTCATCTCTGAATCCTTGAATACCTCCCAGGAGCTCTTCCTGGTCTGCAAAGGCTATCTTAGCTGGGTATAGGACCTGCCCTCCCTCAGCAGTGCAGAGGCTGTTTCACTGCCTCCCACCTTCATGGCCACCTGGATCCATGTTCTGTTTAACTAAAATCACAATACTGAAATGCAGACACTTTGGTGATGATGTTTGGTCATGATCCTTTTTACACATTACCGTATTCAGTCTGCTGATGTAAGATGCTTGTGTCTGTGTTTGTGAATGAGATTTTCCTTCCTCATACTTTCCTATTTGGATTTTTGTATTAAGATTATGCTCACCTGATAAAATAAGCTGGGAAGAGCTCTCTCTTTTCTTTGAAAGGGTTTGTATAAAAATGGCATTTTTTTCTTTAAAATTAAATCAAAGTTCTGAATGAAGGCTCTTTGGGCCTAGAGTTTTCTCTAGGGAAGAAACACTATAAAGTCAACTTCTGTAATAGTCATAGATAAGAATTTTTCAGGTCTTCTATTTCTTATTGTGGCAATTTTGATAAATGCCTCTTTCTAGAAATCATTAACTTCATCAAATGTTTCAAATGTATTGACATGAATTGATTTATACTATTCACTTATGGCCGGGCACAGTGGCTCACACCTGTAATCCCAGCACTTTGGGAGGCCAAGGTGGGCAGATCACCTGAGGTCGGGAGTTCAAGACCAGCCTGACCACCATGGAGAAACCCTATCTCCACTAAAAATACAAAATTAGCCAGTCGTGGAGGCACATACCTGTAATCCCAGCTACTCGGGAGGCTGAGGCAGAAGAATCACTTGAACCCGGGAGGTGGAGGTTGCAGTGAGCCGAGATCGTGCCATTGCACTCCAGTCTGGGCAACAAAGAGTGAAACTCTGTCTCAAAATAATAATAATAATAATAATATTCACATAATTTTTTTCTCTTCTTAAATTTTAGAGATCTATCAGATCTGTAGAGATGTTCTCTTTTTCATTCCTAATACTGGCTATTCATGCCTTCTCACATTTTTCTTGATCTGACTTACCAGGGCTTTACAGGTTTTTTACATTTTATTTATTTTTAATTAACAACTAATAATTGTGTATACTTATGGGGCACAATGTGATGTTTTATTCTATGTATACATTGTAGAAAGATTCAGTCAAGCTAATTGACATATCTATCACCTCATCAACACATTATTTTTTGTGGTGAAAACATTTAAAATCTATTCTTTTAAGAATTTAAAAATATAAAATGCATTATTATTAACTGTGGTCACTGTGCAGTGCAACAGACAACTAAAACTGATGTCCCTTCAAAGATCAAGCTTCTGGCATTAGTTATTCCTTTGTTTTGTATGTTGTTCTCCATTTCATTAATTTCTGCTCTTATTTTTTTATTTCCTTCTTTTTTTGTTCCCCTTTTTCTAGTTTATTGAGCTGGATGTTCAGCTCATTAATTTTCAGACACCCTTCTTTTCTAATATAACCATTTAAACCCATAGAATTATCCTTCCATGCAATTTTAGGTGGATCCTACAAGTTTTACTATGAAGTACTTTTTCATCATTCAGTTCAAAATATCAGTTTCCATTATGGTTTCTTGTTTGGCTGATGGGTTGTTTTTGTAATTCCCACATGGCTGGGTATTTTCCACTCCGTTCTTGTCATCAGTCCCTTACATGGTTGTGCTATGGTTGGAGAAGGTGTGTCACATGACTCCTGTGCCTTGACCTTCCTTCAGGGCATGGCGACTCCCCAGTCCCTGGTGGTTCACCTCACCCTTGGGGACAAAGTCAGTGCAGTAATGTTCTCAGAGGGGACACCTGTCAAGCCCGGGGCTTGGACGAGGTGGGCAGGTATGTGTTGGAGGTGGAGGGAAAATTAGGGAAAGTCATGAGGCTCCTAGAATCCTCCTGTCCATGAAAAGGTAAAATCCTTTTTGGGAGAAATCAGGCGATCATCTCCAAAAACACAGATCTCAGTCACATTGTGTGGGGGAGTTGGGTCTTGGTGTGATTGTCTGGTCAGGGCACAGTTCAGACTGAGGACATGCTGGATAGTAAGAGAATCTGGTGTGGCATCACAGTTGAGTCAGGACCTCATAGTCCCCACCCTGGGAATGGTGACCCCTGCTGAGCCCAGCGATGTGGACAGTGCCCACTTTGTTCCAGTTAGCTTCCTCCAGGTGCCCTCCAGGGCACCATGGAAGACCCCATGCAGTGACCCAGTTCCCCCCTCAGCAGAGCGCATCCTAGGGCCACTCTGTCTCTGCCGGCTCCCACTGACCCTGCTCCCTCAGAGCCCATGCTACCCAGTGGCTCAGTGTGGGGGCCTGAGGAGCCCTGGGCGCCGGCCTAGTGGAAGCCCTTCTTCCTGTAGTTGGTGCAGAAGGATGAGGGGTTGGATCAGTCCCAGCGGGATCAGGGCCACAGTCGGGACTGGAGCACAGCCCGGACATGCTGACAGGTGACAATGGAAAGTAGGTGCGTCCATGTGGGGCAGTGAGGGGGACTCTGCATGGGAGCTGGCTCCTCATGCATCTGGCCTGACAGGGAGGAAAGAAAGGGACCCCAGGCCAGATGGAGCCACAGGGCAGACACGCAGGTCAGTGGGTGGCTCCTGGCATCCCCGGTCCCCTGCCCCACCCGGCGGTCTGTGAGGGGTCCAGGTAGTGCTCCCACGCCATAGGCCCTGCTGCGTGCCTTGGTCAATGTTTGCTTTTGCAGTTGAATGTCTGTTTCCTGCCCCACATGGAGCAGCCAGAGGGAGAGCACAGGGAAGTTCCAGAACTTTGCCTGGGGCCGAGCGTCCTGATGCCAGGCCAGGCTGCTGGAGAGTCCATCCTGGCTGTGCCCCTTCCTAGTTCAGCAACCTAGGTTAATGAGATAACTGCTCTGTGCCTCAATTCCTCCAGCTGTCAGTGGCAGTACTGATAGTCACTACCTGGGGAGATAGTGCAGGGGACAAACGGATGTGATATTTAGGAGTCCGTTAGAGAAGAGCCTACTCCCTCAAAAGTGCTCCGTGGAGACAGTCACCATGAGACCTCAGAGCTGACATGCTGGGAGGGGCTGCGACCCCAGCTGGGAGCCCAGGAAGGCTTCCTAGAGGAGGTGACACTGCACTGAACACCAGGGATGTTCAGGGATAGTTTATTTTCCCAACTATAATGGGATGGGTATTCCTACTTCCCGCAGCTGGTGGGAATTAACCAAGATGTGGCTTTAGCCGGCGGGCGCCATGGATCTGTGCCTAGCGTGGAGGGCGCGGAGCCCCCATTCTCTCAGGAGGGTGCAGGTCCCCGCCTGCTGTTGACATCTGCTGTGTTCCCAGAGCCCAGAGAAGATCCTGTACGGTGTAGGGCCGCAAATTCCTGCAGAATGAACAGGTGACCTCACGAAGTCCTCACGGCAGGGTGCTGGGATGGAGTCAGTGCCAGGGCCCAGGGCACGAAGCCACAAGTGGAGAAAGTGGACCTCATCTTCGGCACTGCCTGAGACGCTGCCACCAGCTGCATCCTGGGTTCCTGGCACTGGCCCTGACACCAGGCTCAAAGGACACTCCTCCAGCTGGCTGGCCCAGGAGGTGTCAGCTGCCCTGGACTCCAGTCAGGCCCCGGGTAGCTGCGATGCTCAATGGGCCGACCTTGCCGAGGCAGCTACCACCCAACAGCTCCTCCGGCTCCTTGGCCACTGTGCTTCCCGGCGGGGAGAACTTGGCCCATCCCATTGACACCGCCCGGCCACCCAGGACCCCGTGCTCCAGAGAGTCACTGGGAGCACAGTTCCCACAGGAGGTCCTAGGCTGTCTTCCAAGCAGATGGTGCCCACCGTGGCCCAGATGGAGGATGCAGTTAGGGAGGAGCCGGGGTCTCTCGGGAGGGTGAAGGCTTCTGCCTGCTGTTGACACCTGATGTGTTCCCAGAGCCCAGAGAAGATCCTGTACAGCGTAGGGCCATGAATTCCTGCAAAATGAACCGGTGACCTCACGTAGTCCCCCAAGCTGCCCCGGCAGCCCAGGCAGGGCCCCAGACCCAGGTGTGCTGGAGGCCAAGCCCCTCTCCTGGGCCAGGCAGAGCTCCACCTCCTCCCCAGCAAGGCGGGGCTGACACAGATGCCCACAGCAGAGGCTGCTGGGAAGAAGGCATGAGGGCCCCCGCAGAATGAGCTCTGCAGCAGCAGACACCCCCACCCCCTTGAGCACTTTCCACTCGCCCGCGCTGGAAACCCACTTCCGGAGGAGGGGTTGGTGTCTTTGGTGCCAGCGCCTGCTGTTGTCAGGAGATTCAGAGTAAAGGTCAGGCTGGAGTCCCTTTTCCCCCTTGAAGTCAGTCACCCTGTGAGGTCAGGAGTGTTGTCACTCCTTTGACAGATGGAGAAACTGAGGCATGGGGTGCCGACCCAGGCAGTGTCTCCTGCATACGTGCTCTGATGTCATCGCTGGTTATTCCTCTTGGCGCCCCAGCAGCACGGAGCCCACAGCCGTGGACCCTGCACCATTATCCCCCTGGCCTCCTACGGAAAGTGAGGCTGGTTCAGCAGCTCAGGGTGACCCCCTGCCACGAGGGGACCTGGTGTGTGGGAGACCCCGTCAACATGAGGAGCACCCAGGTCCAAAGCCAGGACCCCAGGAACGCTGGTGCTTCTGTCCACTACGGTCCAAGGGCTCCCACGGGACCTGTGAGATCCCAGCACCCGGGATCCTGGTCCAGGCCCTGCTGTGCAGAGGCAGCTGCCCTCCCCTCCAACACACAGAACCACAGAGCTGAAGCCGGCCCCGGAACTTTCTTCTCGTCGCTTCCTGGGTGCTCAGGAGCCCTGCACCCCCACACCCCTCCACAGGCCCCGACCGCAGTCAGAGCCCCAAGCACAGATGACAGAGTGCTCTGCAGTGACCCCACCTCCCTGCCCAGGGCCCCGGACCAATTGAACCCGATAAGTAATGGCCCTGCCCTCCTTTATCGCCCCAGCATTCTGCACCACCAGGCTGGCCTCATAAAGCAGCCGCAGTATCTCTGGAGGACGAGGGCCCACCTGTGAGGAATGAGGGTGCAACTGCTCTGGGGGCCACCACACGCCCTGGATGGCCGGGGCTCCTGCCCACCCACTCCCCAATAGGGACACAGCAGGGGGTGCAGGCCCTGGCCTCCTTCTACCCTGGCTGAGGGCTTCAGGACCCGACCCCCGACGTCCTGCCCAGCCCAGCCTTCTCCAGATGGGCCAAGGAGAGCTTGGGCACCAGGCTGCCCTGCCCCTGCCACGTGCGTCCTGTGGGCTCTGGCTGGTGTTCAGCTTCTCAGCCTCAGTCCCACTGCACAGAACAGCAGTGGTGGGTGGGAGCAGGGCCTGGCGCTCACCCAGACTCCGCCGTCATGCTCTGGAGCAGCCGAATCAAGGGCAGATTCGCAGAACAATTTCCACAGAACCCAGCCCAGAGGTTCCAGTGCAAGAACCCAGGCTCTCCCAAAGCATTGTTCCCATCCCTGGCCAGTGGGCTCCAAGGTCTCCTCAGCCAGTTTCTCCAGAATGCCAGAACCCCCGAGGAGATGCCAGAACATTCCTTACAGCTCACAGTGCAGGCCAGCGGGAAGTAGGTAGTTTCCTTCTCCTATACACGCACCCTGAACCAGGAGGGCTCCCTGAAGGAGGAGGCACTTTGCTGACTGCTTTGATTTCTAGGAAAATGAGGCCGGCTTCCAATTCCACAGCAGTTTCTGCACAAAGATGTCTGTCCCAGGTCTGCCAGTCCCCACTCCCTTCCAAAGCAGCCTGGCAATCTCACCCCCGCCAGGCCCTGCTGAGCCCACCACATGCTCTTGCGCAGACACAGGCTTTGCTCCTCCACAAGCCACTTCCCCAGGTTCTCTGGTCCCCAGACCCGGAGGTTCCCTGCCCCTGACCTTGTCTGCCCTCGGAGGAAGCTCGGGCTGCCTGCTCTTGTGGGCTCCCAGCCACTTAAGGCAGCCACGGTCATTCCTCCAGCAGCCTCACGTCAACTCGCCTGACCTACGAGCTTGCTCCGGCCAAGGGGTTCCCAAGTGAGCTAAGAAGTGCACCAGAACATCAGGGAGGGGAGCATGAGGGAAAGTCCCTCTCCAGATCCTGCAGTGGGTCCCCCTTTCCTTCTAAAATCAAACACTCCCCCAGGAATGAGGCAGGCCACAGGGAGACGCCAAGCAAACGCCAAGACAGTCATTGGCCCAGACAGACACCCCCAGTGCCTGGAGGCCAGATCTCACGTGGGAGATGGGCACCATGGGCCAGGAATGGGCTGAGGAAGCTTCCACCCCCAGACCTCAGTTTCCCCATCTGTACAGTGAAGGGCCTTGTTTTCATGGTTCCAGACGCCACACGTTTTCTTGAGAAGGTTGAATTTCATTTTGGTGCTCAGGCCCTGAAGGGTGAGGGCAAGGGTGAGGGGAGGGGAGGCAGGGGAGGGAAGGTGGTGGCCGGGGCAGGAGCCCAGCCTGAGCCCCTCCCTGGACTCCAATGTGTCTGCTGGGCAGATTGCTCCTTCGGGGACAGCCAGCTGCTTTCTTGTGGCTGCTGATGCCCTGCAGACCAGGGCTTAGACAGCACTCACCTGCTGCTCATGGGTCCAGCCTGGAATCTGTGGTCAAGGCGTCATGAGGCCGGCTCCTTTCCAGGGTCCTGAGGGGAGTCTGTGCCTGGCCTCTGGCCTCCACTGATAGACACCGTCTTCTCTGTGTCTTTAATCGTCTTCCCTCTGTGTATGTCTGTGTCCAAAGTCCCCCTTCTTACAGGGACACCAGCCACACAGGACACCACCCCAGTGACCTCACTTTAACTTGGTTACTTTCATAAGACCTTGTTCCCAAATAAGGTCCCAGTCTGAGATCCCAGGGGCTGGATTCCCACCTATGAATGGGAAACAGAACTCAACCCTCGCCCAACAGTGGGTGAGGGGCAGCTGTCTTCCCTGGGGGCAGCCTGTGTGTGGGTCATGCATGGCCCGAACCACCAGCTCACAGGTGGACCTCAGGCTTGTGTCATCAGCCAGGAACTGACCCAGCCAGGGCAGGACCAGTAAAGTAGAGATGACTGCAGGGACACCGGGAGACCAGGCAGTTTCCCCAGCCCAGGCTCCGTCCTCCCAGCTCTGTGGAGCCCAGGGTGTGTGGGGTCGGCCGGGCAGCTCCTCCTATCCCAGCAGAAGCCAGGGCTGCTGCCCCCATCCCCACTCGCCAACATCGCGCTGGACTGCGGGGCGGGGCCCCTCTGCGGGAGCAGGCGTGGGAGCTGGAACCAACGTGGACAACAGGAATCTGGACACAGGACCGAGTGCTCAGCCCCAGAGAGGCCTTGGCTTGAGCTGGAGATTGGGGGCACCTCTGGGATAGCCCAGGGAAGCCCAGGTAGCAGCAGGTGCCCGGGTCAGCCTAGAGCGGCAGTTTGGCTGAACTTTGTAGGGTGTGCAAGGGAAGCATGGGCATGAGCTGGAGGGGCCGATGGGCCAGATGATGAAAGACCCCGGGAGCTCCAGGCCAGGCTGCGGGTCCACTGTCCCCTCCAGGGCCCTGCAGTGTGAACGGCCGTGTTTTGCAGGAGGGCTGCAGGGATGGTAGCTCCTGTCTATCTGGGAGCCACAGAAGGTGCTGGAGCCAGGCAGCCAGGAGAGTGGCTTGCACCATCCGGGCCTCTGCGCGGTGGTGTGAGGGCTTAAGGTCAGGGCTGGGGGCCAGGGGCAGGGGGAGCTGTCAGGACAGGCTTCCCAGGCCTTGAACCCAACCTAATGCTGCGGATTCCCAACCTCTGGCCCAGATGGACACACATGGTTCTGCCTTCCAGGAGCCTGTGTCATGGCCGCCAGCTGAGCTGGGGCCCAGACCTGCTTGCTGGACCTCACTCATTGGCCGTCCATCCCACAGGCTGCCCCATGTGGCTGGCAAACACACAGCTGTCCTCGCCCCTGCAGAGCCCCCAAAATCTCTGAGGAGGCACTGTACCCCCGGAGGACACGGGACAGAGTGTGTTTCCAGGCAGAGTGGAAATAAATGAATCCAAAACACAGCCCTAGACAAGATACCTCCCGCGGCCCCCCAGGCACATGGCCCCACTGCAGCTGCCCTCCCCAGCTCTGCCAGGGGCCGAGGGCCCCATGGGGGACCCTCTGGAAACAGGGATGGCCCAAGGCCACTGCCCATTGAGAGGCTGCTCAGACGAGGACAGGGAGCTGGCTGGCCCGGCAAGGGAGGGCATGGGCCCCATCCACTCAGCTGCCTCGGCCCCAGGAGGAGGGGAGCGGGGGACACAGGAGCCGGCACGTCCCCACCTGACACCGAGTCCTCTCCTCCCAGCAATGGCCCTGGAGGAAGCCGCTGAGCCCTCAAAACAGCAGGTCCTCCTGAGTCCAGCACGGAGAATGAGGCACTCTTTCGTCCCTGCTTCCTGGACTCTCCATGGAGGTCACACTTCTGGTGAAGGGAGAGCCACCACCCTGTCACCACGATTCCAGTGGACCAGGCCACTGCCCTTAATTCCAAGGCAAGAAGCAAATGTCAGGGGCCAGGGCCAGAGCCCAACATCAGGCTCATTCCTCTCAAGGGTCCACCCAGTGCCAAGCGAGTCCTTGCCCGGCCTGGCATCCCAGAGCAGGGTGCCCATCCCACGGCACAGATGGGAACGCCAAAGGCCACAGAGAGGCCCTGGGCCCCCACTGCCCTGTGTCCCCACCTCCTCATGCTCCTGAAGGACTTGGCCCGTGCCTGCAAGCACCTGCCTCGGCTCCCAGACGAGAAGCTTGTCCTGCCACTCTCATGCTCGAGAGCCACCCATAGCTCCCAGTGCCTGGGAAGCAGGTGGGGAGCATGAAGCCCCGTGTGCCCGCCACGCTCTGTACAGGTGCGGATTTCCTCTGCACTCTGGGGATGTCTCCTTCCACACTGACGGCTGTGAGTTACTCCAGTATCCTCCCACATTTGCGGCTAAAGATCTGTGATCATCAGATCCCCAAAGCCAGCATCCCAGGTTGTTCTGTCTGGACTTCAGGGAGGCCCTGGCACGCTGAGTCTGTGCCCAGTTCATTGTCTGCTCAGCCACCGTCAGTATATTCTCCGCCCGTGGAGTGTGCTGGGCCCATGGCCACTGTGCGGTGTCTTGCCTGGGGCTGATTCTGTACAGAGCTTGACGGAAGCTTCCTGACTGGTTAATTACAGTCCTGCCAAGCGGAGACAGGCTTCTCCGCCACTGCAGGACAGTGGCCCTGGGCCGAAGGAGTCCCATGGCCTGTGTGGCATTTGGTGACTGGCACACGGGTATGTAGGGACACTTCCAGGAGGGGTTCCTGCCCCGCCCAGGCTTACCAGGGCTCTCACCTCCTGGGACTGCAGCGCTCTGCTGCGGCAACACTGTCCCTGCTCTAGTTTCCATCTGACTCCAGAGCTGCAGCACTGCAGGAGGCCTCTCCAGGGGCAGAGACGTGGGTCTGGGGTCCAGGGTCCAGGGTCCAAGCCTGCCACTTCCCAGCTACACGTGGGCCTGGACTTTCACTCGCCTGCAAAGCTGGGGTTCTGATGCTGCCCACAGGGCTGCCGAGGTAGATGTGACCCACATAAGCCTCCGGGCACTGGCCAGCACACAGTAGGTCCTCAAAATATGTGGCTCAAAGAACGTGCTCAGGAAGCTGGACCATGCGTGTCAGGCTGCATTCCCTGGGGCCCTGACCCCTGCTATAGGACAGCCCCGGCCCTTGGAATTCACACTTGGCCCTTCTAGCTCCCAGCTCCTATGGCTGCACTCTCACTCTTGGGCCCTGTCTTTGACGGTGACCGCCCTCCAGCCAGTGCTTGGGTCTGCCCTGTCGTTCATTCCTGCGTTCCCTCCTCTGGTGTTTTCCCTGTGCTACCAAGGACCAGGCCCTGGAGTCCCAGGAGCAAGACCGACAGGACCAGAGATGGTGATTGAAGTGCCCAGACCAGCATCTGCCATGGACCCCTGTGACTGCTGCATAAATGTCTGCAGGCCGGGAGCTTACAGTAAAAATGTATTTTTTCGGGGTTCTGGAGGTCAGAGGTCTGAAATCAAGCTGCCAGCAGATGCTCCTTCCTGCCTCTCCCAGCTTCCAGTGGCCCTGGGCATCCTTGGCTTGTGGCCACATCTTTCCAGTCTCTGCCTCCACCTTTTCAGGGTCTCCTCCTCTGTGTCCAATCTCCCTCGGTTTTCCTCGTGTAAGGACACACGCCAGCTGTGGGATTTAGGGCCCACCCAGACGATCCAGGATGACCTCACCTCGAGATCCTTCACTCAAAGACCCTAGTTCCAGGTGAGAGCACACCCCTGGCTCCAGGCATTACGCTATGGCCATATCCTTGAGGGGCACCGTCCAACCCCCCACAGCATGTGAGCACCAGCTGTGCCTCGGGTGGCCTCCTCGGTGCTCTCCAGGCCCAGCCTAAGCTGCACGGGGCTGCCTGCTGGCTTGCTGGGGTCCCACCATGGCCAGAGCCTTCCCTGCTATGTCCTTAGGGAGCCAGGCCTGCAGAACACGCATCCAGGGGAGAATCAGGCCAGGCTTATGTTTCATGCCCTGGAATATCCAGGAGCCCACCCAGCACCAAGGGGCAGCTGGCCACCTTCTGTTTACCCTGGAGCTGCTGGGCCCCGGCCTGTGCTCACAGCCCACCCTTTTGGCCCTGCTGGGACGCTGGGTCTGGAATGCTTTCCATGTGAGCTTCCCACCAGGAGGAGTGGCTGAGGCTTCAGCCGGCCCAGCCCAGGCAGCTGCTGCCAGAACTTTCGCCCAGGAGCGGGCTGGTGATTCCCTCCTGAAGATCTGGGAAAGGAGAAGGATGGACAAATGAGAAAGACGGAGGCCTTTCTCCATTTCCTGGGGTCTGGAGGCAGGTGGGGACTGTCCTACACCAAGCCCGGGGGCGGGTGGGGACAGAGGAGCCGTCCAGGGCCTTCCCTCATCTGACCGGCTCTCCCAGCGTCCTGCAGATGGCAGGGGAAGCAGGACATGGCCCGTGGTGAAGAGAGCTGCAGTCCGCCTCCCTGCCCGCCTCCCTGCCCGCCCCCCTGCCCGCCTCCCTGCCTGCCTTCCTGTGAGGTTGCCCCGTGACTGACTCAGAACCCCCAAGGCCACACCGGGCCCGGCTCCCCAAATGCCTCCCACAACCCAAAATGGAGGGGCCCAAAAAATCGGGGGGCCTGGGACCTGGAGGGAGTGGGCCTCTGGTGATGGTGGGAGTGAGAAGGAGCTTCTCTCTTTGGCCAGGGACGAGGGTGGTCTGGCATCCTGGCAGAGGCACCAGGCAGTGAGGACAACGAGGGCTGCATGTGGATGTCAGACCCATCTATCCTCATGGGAGTGGGACACAGCTGGGACCCATCTATCCTCCCAGGAGCAGAGTGCAGCTGGGATAATTATCAATGCTTTCTCCATGTAATGACAAAATGCACTTTTAGCAAAAAGCTCTAAATCATTTCCGAGCAATTTCTTTTGTAAAAAAAGTGGAAATACAAGAAGACAGAACGGAAGAAAAAAGCCTTTTCTGGGCTGCCATTC
Organism: Nomascus leucogenys; assembly: GCF_006542625.1. Classification (NCBI taxonomy): domain Eukaryota; kingdom Metazoa; phylum Chordata; class Mammalia; order Primates; family Hylobatidae; genus Nomascus; species Nomascus leucogenys. The sequence continues at coordinate 1,621,545 of NC_044402.1, forward strand.
CTAGGAGGGACAGGCTTAGAGGCTGCATCCAGGCTGCCTGTCCCCCCAGCCTCTGCTCCAGTGCAGGAGAGACCAACCCCGGTCAACTCACCTCTGTCGGACAAAGTAACCACAGGGCAGCCACTGGCCCTGGGGCTGAGAAAGGGGGACAGCCACTCACCACCCTTGGTCCTTGTTGCCTTCTCAACAGCTGGGGAGGTGGGGGACTGGCCCCCCCATCACTGCACGCAGCTGCAGGGCCCCTCTCCCCCCCCAGGAGCTTGGTTTGTGGGACGGAGTCAGGGATGGGAGACCAGGGGGTGCAGACCTGGTGTGGGGGCTCTCCCAGGGGCCCAGCTTGGCTGGGAGAGGCCGGTCCCAATCAGGAGAGTGAATCGGAGGCTGTGCAAGGTGACAGTGGACGGGAGGACGGGGAACTGAGCTCCAAGCTGGAGTGCAGCTTGCGGGTGCTGCACTGGTCAGGCAGCTGCCATCGGAGACCACCTGTAGGAGCCTTCACCCTTGGGCGGGCCTCAGGGGCAGGGCCAACTTGGGGCCTGCTGTGCAGGGGAGCCACCGCTGGTGGACGCACCCCCATTCTGAGCAGCCACCTCAGCCCACGTGCTGTGACCAGGGGCTCCCTGGGGCAGCAAAGAGCTACTGAGACAGGATGCAAAGGCTCCAGCCCTGCCTGCCCCCAGCCCCCAGCCCCCAGCCCCCAGCTCCCAGCCCCCAGCTTGCACAGCAGAGCTGGGCGTGCAGCCTGAGCAGCTGCAACCTGTTGCCTCCCACTCTGTCCCCTTTTCCTGTTGCCAGCCGCTGTCCCAGACCTGCGTCTGCACAACCCCTCCACCCACTCCCCCTGCCCTGTGGAGTTGCAATAATCCAGAGTCACTTGAAACCTGGATAATATTTCAGCTCAGCCCCACCACCATTATGGATTCATTTGACATTCACTGTGCGGCAATAACAATGAATTTCCTGAATGCTGAATGTCACATCCTTCCTCGAGAGCCAGCACGCGTCATTACGATGCAGCACAATGTCCCAGCAGCTCCCCAGCAGGCTCCTGGAAGGGCTGAGGGCCAGCGGCTGGCAGTGGCCTTGATGGAGCCGCCACCCAGGGCCAAACATGGTGGAGCTTTCTCCAGACAAGGCCAGCCAGGGCCATTGGGCAGGGACACAGCCCCCGGCAGAGCCTACACCCAGATGCCAAGTTCTCTAGCACCGCCGGGGGCCCCAGGGCCAACCCAGGGCCCCTCTATCTCCAGGGACCTCCAGGACAGTTCCAGCAAGCCCTGGCAGCCCCTAGAGCCCACCCTCCTCCCTGATAATTGCAAAACCAAATTGGGACTCCAATCACTCCCTACTTGAAGGACTCTGGTTTTCTGCTGTGAGACGGAAGTCAAGGCTCTCCCAGCAAAACCTGACCGTCAACCCCCATCTCGCTTCACAGCCGGTGCCTCCAGCCCCCCGACCACACATCTGTTCCTCCAGCACACCAGGCTCTGCTGCGCCTCTGCACACTTCCCTCTGCTCGGAAAACTCGACAACGCAGCGAAGAATCTCATCTTCGCGAGGACCTCCCATGTGCCAAGCCTTCAGATTCACAGCCTGTAGCCCCAATGACAGCTCCGTGAGTGGTGCTGTCCCTCTGCCCATTTGACAGATGGACAGACTGAGGCTCCAGGAGAGGACGTGGGTGGATGAGGCGCCAGCCCACCTGTCGGTGCGGAGGCTCTGCTCCTCCCTGAGAGCCTCCTTCCCACCCCTCAGGTCTCTGTACCACCAGGCCACCCAGCAGCCGACCCGGGGTTCTCCCGTCCCTTCCCTCCGTGCCCCTCACAACAGGGCTTTGCCAGCCGTTCGTGTGTCTTTCTTCCTCACTGGGCTCTGAGTGCCTGAGGACACTCACTATTGTTCAGAAGTGGGCAGGGCTGGCACTGGGAGTCCCTTCACTTATTATCTGTGATGCTGGAATCTGGAGGAGGGACCACAGCAGGAGGCAGCGGCCAGTCACCGCAGTGGGGGCCCCAGCTCCAAGGGGCAAAGCTGCAAGACATCCACAGCCGGCTTGGGAGGTTCGTGCTGGGAGAAGGGGCCGTCACAACCCCCCATCCTCACTCCCCTCCTGCCCCACTGTCTCCCTCACCTGCTGGGATCTGCTGGCCTCCTCCTCAGGCCTCCTGGCCTTCCCTAGGACCAGTGTTCCCCCACATTCCCGTCCCCTGCCCCTGGCCACTCCCGTTTCTGCCTGACCCCAGCCCCCTACCCCTGGACTGCCGTGTACAATCCCTCTGAGTCAGAGCAGCCCAGGTTAGGAGAAACTGGCTGGGTCCCTCCAGACCTGGAGGGCACCCGCCCCTATTGTTCTCCTGGTGGGACAGAGACAGCAAAGAGATGCCGAAGAAGCTAAGATCTAGCTTGGGAGGCGAGGGGCCGGGCTCCAGAGACCATGGTAGATTTAAGATGGAAGCAAATTTCTTGTTTCTCCTCCCTGGAGAAATGGGCTCTGATCCACCTGCCCCATTGAGTCTGCACTGGCCTTAATTGGTGACTTGCTTGACCAACGGAATGTGGCAGAAGTGACATCTGGGACTCCCAAGGCTGGGTCATCAAGAGTCCTGTCACTTTTACCCAGCTCACTTGGAAATCTTCAGGGTAACATGTTTACCCCCTGGCCATGCCATGAGAAGCCCTGGACTCCCATGTAGAGGAGGAGGGACCACATGGCACCCAGGCACCACGCATGTGGGAGGAGATGCCATCTGGGAAGTGGCCACGGTGGACACCATGTGGATCCAAGAAAAACCTCCCAGCTGAGCCCTTTCCAAACCTGAACCCACAAAATAAGGAGCCAAATAAAAGGGGGGGGGGTGTTTTAAGCCACCACATTTTAGGGTCGTTTATTACACAGCAATAAGTCACTAGAATATAATCTGATACCTGGAAGGTGAGGGCGCTGCTGTAACAAAATCTTTAGACACGGGGCATTGGCCCTGATCTCACACCATCCACAAAAATCAACTCAAAATGGATTAAAGACTTAGATGTAAGGCCTACAACCATTAAATGGGTAGAACACACAGGCAGAAACTCCTGAACTTGGTTTTTTGGAGATGACACCAAAAGTTCAGGCAACAAAACAATAAGCAAGCAGGACTGCACCAGACGACAAAGTTCTGGCACAGCAAAGGCAGCCATCAGCACCGTGAAAAGGTGCCTGAGGAATGGGAGGAAATTTTCACACACCATTCGCCCACTAAGGGACTCACATCCAAAATATACAAGGAGCTCAAATGATCCAATAACAAGAAAACAAATCATCCAATTTTTAAATGGGCAAAGGGTCTGAATAGACATTTCTCAAAAGAAGACATACAAATGGCCAACAGGCACATGAAAAATGCTCAGCATCGCTAATCATCAGGGAACTGTATTATATCGGTGCAAAAGTAATTGCAGATTTTGCAATGGAAAGTAATGGAAAAACCGTAATTACTTTTGCAGCAACCTAACACATTTAAAACCACAATGAGATATCGCCTCACACCTGTTAGAATGGCTATTGTCAAAAAGACAAAAAATAGCAGCGTTGCGTATGTGGAGAGAAGGAAACCTTGCAACCTTGCATGCTGCTGGTGGGAATAAGTACAGCCTTCATGGCAAACAGTATGGAGCTTCCTCAAAAAGCTGAAACTAGAACTACTCTATGACCCAGCGATCTCACAGCTGGGTATGTAGCCAAAGGAAATGATAGCAGCATATCAAAGGGATATCTGCACCCCCATGCTTATTGCAACACCATTCACAACAGCCAAGAAATGGAGTCAACCTGAGTGTCCATGGGTGGATGAAAGGGTAAAGAAAATGAGGTCCATATACACAATGGAGTACTATGCAGCCGTAAAAAAGGAAAAGATACCGCCATTTACAACAACACGGATGGATCCAGAAGACATCATATCAAGTGAAATGATCCAGACACAGAAGGAAAAATACTGCATGTATTTGTAGAATCTTTAAAAGATGAATACATAGAATCAGAAAGAGGAACTGTGGTTACCGGGGCAAGGATGGGTATGAGGGGATGTTGATCAAAGGGTTTAAAATTGCAGTTATGTGGGATGAATAAGTCTAGAGCTCTAATGGGCAGCATGAGGACTGTGGTCAATACTATATTATATGCTGGAAATTTGCTGAGAATAGATTCCAGGCGCTCTCACTTAAAAAAGCTAACTATGTGGAGTGATGAATCTTTTAATTGACTTGACTATAGTAATCATTTCACTATGTGTATGTTCAAAATATGTTTTATATCTGAAATATATACAATGAAGTATATAGTAATCATTTCGCTATGTGTATGTTCAAAATATGTTTTATATCTTAAATATATACAATGAAGTATATAGTAATCATTTCGCTATGTGTATGTTCAAATGTTGTATATCTTAAATATGTACAATTTTATTTTAAAAAATGATAATAAGGAAAAGTTCACCATGGGTTATTGGTTTGGGGACCAGATGATGGGAGGAGGCATGGGGAATCGTTGGTGAGGGCTCTAAGGGAGAGGGCGGCCAGGACATTACTGGAGGCTGGAGGAAAGGCCCCCTGTTACATGGTGACAGTGATGGAAAGTTTGACATGCAAAAGAGAAAGGGCAGCTCACCCACCGGTGGATCTGACAGGGGACCCTTCCAGGCAGCCAGCTTTGCCTGTGATAAAATACAAAGAGAGAGGGGGCCAGCTTAAGGAACAGTTAAATTCTTAGCAGAAGTTAGAGTGAACATAAATGACCCAGGACTTGCTCAGTTCAAAAACAAAACCGTGTCACCCTCAAGCTCTCCCAACAAAGATTCTCAATACAAACAATGATCTCGGGGCAGAAATGTGTGGCTGCAAGCCAGTGCAGCTGGAAGCGCTCTTGTCCAGACCTCGGAGAGAAGGAAGGGGGTGGCTCACTGCCCTCTCAGCTAAACAAAAGAGCCTTTAAACATCTTCAGGGGGTGCCCCACCGATGCTCTCAGCCAGTCAATGAGGCTTCCAGGCATGTTTGGGTGCTGTCCCGTAGCCGGCTGCCCAGGGTGACGACAGGCCAGCCTCAGCAGGCAATGCCAGGGCAGCTTTGATCCCATCCAGCTGATTCTTAGTTGGTCTGGAAGAACCTCTCAAACCTTTTAACAAAATTGTACCAGTGGTGTTCTCTATCTTCCTAAGGTAGGAGGAAGGCCGAGCTGAGGACCCAGCTGTGAACAGGGACAGCTCATATGGAAGAGAAAGAGTGACTCAGAGAATGATGCCAGGAGCCCAGAAGGCACAATCTTCTTCATTCAGGGGCCCCAGAACAGTTGACATCTAGGTGGGTTGTTGCAGTCACACTCCTTCTGCATCACACTGGGGCACAGGAGCTGGCAACGTGCCAGGGTGGATTTCAGGATCGCCATGGAATGACTGGCGATGCACTCCTGCTTTCTGCTCTGTTGAATGGGTGTTCATTCTGGTGGTCCCCAGAGTCTCACCACCAGAATCTAGGTGGGTGGGGGGCCCCATGACTAGTATCTGTGTTGCAGTTCTTCAGATCAGAACAACTGTGCTGGAGGACCCAGGACCCCATGTGCACTGGAGTTCATTAGCCAAGAGGGTCCTGGACTTCCAGCCAAAGCCAAACAGATGAGACCAGTGGGGGTCTCCAGTGGGGCTGAGTGCATGTTGCAAGGGCCTTCAGTGAGATTCAGCGTGTGCTGCATTTGAAAGGAGTATCAACAGTTGTAGCCACAGGGCAGACTGTGGTAGATTAAAGATGGATAGAAATTCTTTGTTCTCATTGAGAAATGAAGTCGAATCTGCTGCTACCTTGGATCTGTGCTGGCCTTAGTGACTTGCCTGACCTACAGAATGCAGCAGGCATGACATGCCAGGACCTCTAGACTAAGTCCTGTGAAATCTGGCAGCTTCTGCCTCTCTCACTGGAACACTTGCTCCAGGAGACCAGCAGTCATGCAAATTCGGCCAACCTGAGATGTACCTGTTGTAAGAAGCCCAAGCCATGCAGAGAGGCCCTGGGGGATGAGACACTGTGTGGAGGAGAGAGAGAACAGAGGCACTGGGGCTCCAAACATGGGAGTGAAGAAGGCATTTTGGAAGTAGAGTCTCCAGCCTCAGTCGCCCCAGCTGACACCAACTGAATGAGAGATGAATCGCTCAGCCAAGTCTTTTTAAAATAGCTGTTTTAAGCCACTAAGTTTTGGAGTCATTTGTTCACACCAATAGATAACACAGTACAGACTGTTAGCAGAGAAAGCAGGACCAGGGGCCCTAGAACAGTTAACATCTGGGTAGATCACTGCAGTCACACATCTTTCTGCATCATATCCCTATGCAGTCCCTTCCCATACAGAATCCGAGATTGGCCACATGACTTGGCTTAGCCAATGAGACAATAGCAAATGTGACATAGGCATGATGGAGCCTGCCTTCTTCCTGCTCTCGGACCCCTGTGACCACATATGGAGGAGACAGGACCAGCGTGCTGGATGATGACAGACACATTGTCCAGAAGCCCTGTCACCTCAGCCAACAGTCTGCTGGCTACCAGGCGTGTGAGTGAAGCCACCCTGGACCTTCTGGCTCCTAGCTGACCTGCTAGCTGACCGTAGGTGCATGAGTGAGCCCAGCTGAGGTCAGCTGACCAGACCAGAGGCGAACCACCCACAGAACCGTGAGCAACATGAATGGTTGCTGTAAGCTGCTAGATTTTGGGTGATGTCTTGCACAGCAAAGGAAAACTGATGGTGCATTTTATGGTATATGAATTATATATTAATAACTTTTTTAAAGTGAATAAAGAGAGTGTCTGTCTGCCAAGGACTTACATTCTTGTCACTAGGTTTTCAAGTCAAGGTAGGCAAAGCCTGAGGCTGTGTGCTACCCACAACCTGCCTTTAGGGAAGAGAACCCCTAGGACTCAGTTGGTGGCAGTTGTACACCAATGGGTTGGTGGGATGTACAACCAATTCATTCATTTGTTTACTCAACAAATATGCTAAAGAGGGAAGAGGGATATAAACAGTAGCAGATTAGATGCAGTCAAAGACAGACTTACTAAATCAGGCAGGAGAACTGAAGAAATTACACGGAATCCATCTTAGAGAGAAAAGAGGTAGAAAATACAAAAGAGATATTAAGAGACACAGAGAATAGTTTGGGACATGTTAATTTGCCTATCTTCAAATTCACCGGTGCTTACTTTGGATGTGTCAGTCCTCTGATGAGCCATTTATCATTTCTGTCATAATTGTTTGTTTGTTTGTTAAAATTTCTAGTATATCTTTTTGATTCTTACTGAGAGTTTCCATCTCTCTACTTAGGTTAATCATCTGTTTCTGCTTGTTGTCTTTTTCCATTAGAGCCCTTTGCATATTAATTATAGTTATATCTACCTTCCCTGTCTAATGATTGAATCATCTGTGTTACATCTGAGTCCGTTTCTAATGGTTTCATTGTCCCTTCAGATTATGTTTTTTTCTTACTTATTAGCATGCTTTGTAATTTCTTGCTGAAAACCTGACATATTTTATTGGGTGGTAAGAACTGAAATAAGCCTTTAGTGTGAAGTTTTGTTTTGTTTTGTTTTGTTTTGTTTTTTGAGACAGAGTTTCACTCTTATTGCCCAGGCTGGAGTGCAATGGCGGGATCTTGGCTCACCACAACCTCTGCCTCCCAGGTTCAAGTGATTCTCCTGCCTCAGCCTCCCGAGTAGCTGGATTACAGGCATGTCCACCACACCTGGCTAATTCTGTATTTTTAGTAGAGATGGGGGTTCTCCATGTTGGTCAGGCTGGTCTCAAACTCCCGACGTCAGGTGATCCTCCCGCCTTGGCCTCCCAAAGTGCTGGGATTACAGGCATGAGCCACCGCACTTGGCCTAGTGTGAAGTTTTATGTTAACCTTGCTAGGAATTGGTCCATGTTTAATGTTTGCTGTAGCTATGGGTGCCAGAAGCGTCAGATTCCTCTAGTATCTTTGTTTGTGTCCCCCACTTTTGACTTTGGGCTTCCCTGAGTAATACTCCTTAGAGAGAGTCTGTGTCTGTCCCAGAATCCACTGCTATTATATGGAAGGCCTGTTGGGGTCGTGGTAGATGTTGGGGAGGAGGTTCTTTATAATCTTCCAATTACATGTCAGTCTTTTAGGGGGCCTGTGACCCTAGGCTGTTACCTTCATGTGTTTCTGCGTGGGTATAGCTTCCTATCCCTGCAATTCCTTTCCTGGTTGCAATATTCCCAATCTATTCTTTTGAAGCTCTCTGGCCCTCGTTTACTATGTTTTTTGTTTTTATCCTAAGGTGAGACAGAAACACTGGCAGGGGCAGGAGTGGGAGGAAATCCCTCCCCCACCTTCAATAAGGTTTCCTGGAGAACAGGCCTTTGTCATGAAGAAGGCACTGGGTATATTTCACGTGATTGCCTTCGCCACCCACTGCCAGAGACACACGGATCATTTTCAGATCACCATGAAAGACTTGTTGGTTTCTGGGAGTGAAGCCCACGAAAATGGGCCCCCCATAAGGAGTGTGGCCCCGAACCCAGGAGTCAGAGGTTGCAGTGAGCCAAGATCGTGCCACTGCACTCCAGCCTGGGCGACAAGCGCGAGACTCCATCTAAAAAAAAAGAGTGTGGCCCCAGGAAATTGCTCTCTGCCACGCTGTTCTATGCTCAGCCCCCAGCAGTTCATTAAGGCTGCCAGTCAAGCTATGGGTTTCTGGCTCCAGTGGCTTCTGCTCCAGGTGAGCAGATCTCAGACTTCCTCTTCCATATTCATGTGTCTCCCGGGATTTGAGGGTGGCAGTTTGCTTTGCAACCCCCATTCTCTGAAGGGTTTGAGAAAAGTCACCGATTTTCACGTTTTCCACCTTTTTCTTATTGTAAGGACAGGAGTGACTTCCAAGCTGTTTACATGTTGGAGCTGAAACTGGAAGTTCTGTTGATTTATTTATTTTTATTATTTGTCCAGAGGTTATCACCATTATCTATGGCAGGATCAGTCCAATTCGAGCTTTGAGGGACACACAGCAGTGGAACTTGACTGACAACTTTTTAAAATGGTAGCTTTTTTCACTTCGAAAATAAAATTTAGAGTTTGCCTCCTCCACTCCCCACCGAAAAGGAGCCAAGCGTGGCCCAGATGACTCACACTGGAGCCTGTCCTCAGCAACGCGGTCAGGTGGGTGCGTTCCTGCCCTGGAGGGGAGATCCGAGGCCAGGGCGATGCACGGTGCCTTGAGGGTGGGGCGGGTGTGCCGCCTTCACTGCTGGTCTCTCTCATTCCCCAACTCCAACATTCTTGCAGTGTCCTCCGGTGAAGTCAGATCCAATGTCTTGCATGCCTCCCATGGTGCCGGGTGTCCCCTGCTTTGTGAACTTGCTTTTTCAGTTTGGAGCCTGCGAGCCCCGCACTTTGCCTCCATCTGGCACAGAGTGAGTCTCAGAGTTGGCTAAACTGGCTTAGGGTCCAGTCCTCCCACAAATTAGGGTAGGGGAGCGGGGTTGCCAAGAGGGACTGGAGGGAAGGAGGCAGCCCTGGATCCTGGATGGGCGGCCCCAGCAGGGACACATGCAGTGGGGATAGGGGACCCTACAGAGTCTGCCTTTGCACCTCAAGAGAAGAGAGGGGCACCAGGCTCATGAAGCCACAGATGGACACCCAGCTCAGTGACCGCTGGCCTGCTCACCTTCCTTCTCTTCTCTCCAAGGCCCTCCCTCCTTTCTCTTTGTGTCCTACTCTTTTATCTAGAGCTTGCCCCCTTGGTCACGATGATCCATCGGGGCCTCCTCTAGCAGGGAGGCAATGCTTCTCTGCACTGGTGCTCATTCCGGGGGGTCCCACGGGCACCCCTCACCCTCCCTGGCCATAAGCTCCATGCACACTGGACCTTGCCCTTGGGTGCCCTCTTTGGAAAGGGCCCTGGGTGGCACCATCCCTCCATGTGGGCAGGTCACAGATATCTTTCTGTTGCCTTCATGTCTGGGTCATGTCTCTCCCTGGAGGCTCAGGGCTGGGATTCAGCCTTGTGCCGGCTTCAGGCAGGTGCAGCTTGGACTTCCCCCAGCAGGTGCTTGCACTGCTGGTGGCGCTGTGAGCTGGTGGCACGTGAGCAGCACATAACCTCTAGGATGCAATTTGCAACACATGGCGAGAGCAATAGCAAGGGCTCCTCTATCAGGTAATTGCAATTCATGGGAACTTATCCTGAGAAAATTGTTCCCCTGATTGGAAAAATTTTGCCACTAAGGCGCCCCTCTCCACGGTGTCTGGAGGAGTGATGTGTTGGTGACAGCCTGAGTGTGCAATGTGCAGAAGAGTCTGGGAAGGCACCCATCAGGCAGTCGATAGCACTTGGGCAGCACTAGTGAAAAATCAGAAGATCTAATGGAAACGTGGGTAACTGGTATCCAAAAGGAGGGAAGCCAGCAGGATGCAGAAGCCATTTGTCCTGCAAGTGCAGCGATGATAAATGTGCTGTGTGGACATTGCCTCGAAGGGGATGTACAACCTATTCATTCATTTGTTTACTCAACAAATATTTATTGAGCACCTCCTACATGCCAGACACTATTCGTTATGCTAAAAATTTGGCAGGAAAAGAAATGCAGACAAATCTTTCTGTTTGCATGGAGCTTGCATCGTAGGGGAAAGAGCAGAAAGCTCACTCACAAATGAATAGATCATGCTGGGTGATGGTCAGTGATACAGAGGAAGGACAAGGAAGATTTTTCTTGGTAGGGCGAAAGGCAGAGAGAGATGGAGGCACAGAGGTATGGTGGGGAAGAGAGAGCTTCCCAAGAAGGTGGCATCCAAGTTGACTCCAACTAATGAGGGAGAGCGAGGCTGCTGTTCTCACCATCGTTGTTTGAGGTCCTGGGCTGATGGCTCCCTCGGGAGTGTGCTCACCTCACGGCCCCAGGCTGAGGCTTCTGTCTGGGCACCTGCCCAGGCACCTTGTGTCTGCACATCTGGTGCCAGCTGCTTCTGCAGCCAGAACCGAGGCTCTGGGCACGTGGGACATCTGCACGGGAGCCCAGTGCAGGCTTATAGAAGTGACTTCAGAGTCACTCCAGTCTAGGTGGACAGGGAGGGACCCTGCAGGAACCTGGAGCTGGAGGAGCCTGGAAGAGTCTGCAGAGGTTGGGGGTGGGAGACTGGAGCTTGGCAGGTGCAATACGGATCTGTGGGCAGGAGCTGGAAGATGCCAGATGTGTGCAGGAGAGAGGAAAAAGGCCTGACCTCAGCCCAGGATCCTCCAGGGACTCACAAAGGATGCAGCCTGACCGAGGAGGCCTCCGGGAACTGAAGGGTGAGGGTGACCTTGCCCTGATGTGCCACCTGGAGTCGATGGAGGTGTGGGCAGGCACGACTGAGCACCGCCTTGCAGGACAGTTACTCAGAGGACTGATGGGCTGGCGCCTGCCTCCCCGGGGATGTGAGCCTGGAGCTCCCCAAGTGTCTCCAGCCCCTGTTGTAGCATCTGGCACTGAGCACATGCTCCAGAAATCTGTGTGGAATGTGTGCCTGCTCCCAGGCTGGTCACAGGATCCCTTGTCAGCATGGCCCTGGGTCCAGGGCGCTGGGCTGGGGGTCCCCAGGAGAAGGGGTGTGGCAGAGATGGGAGAAAGCAGAGCATCTCATGGGGAAGCAGATGCATGCATTTGGTGGGCTTCTTCCCTCCCCTCACACCCCCAACGCCCCCCTCAGCCATCCAACACACTGTCTCTGAGAGTCACAAAGGCTGAGATGCAGAACCAGGTCATACCGCAGATAGTGAACCCAGGCTCAGAGAGGGCAGGCCATCACCCGAGGTCACACAGAAAACCCACAGCGGCAGCCCCTTCTCCTCATCTCTCCTTCAACTCCCTGAGGCTCTTCCAGGCTCTGCTGATTTCTCTGGAAAGTAGGTGTCAGGATGGTGTTAAACTCAGCAGTGATGGGGGCCAGAATGAGAGGATTCGGGAAGGATTCTGTTCTCTCCTTACATCAGCCGCAGAGCTCCGCACTCAGTGCAAATAACCCAGACCCACAAAGACAGGAGGTGTGGGTGCGGGACTCCTGGCAGGTTGCCTGGCAATTCGGGCAGTGAGTCCTCGGAGGGACAGAGGGCCTCCACCTGGAGGGTTGGCCTTGCTGGTCTGGGTGCTAATGACTGCTGCGGCCCTTCCGCGCCAGGGACCCCCGGCCTCCCCGGCTTCCACTCACCTCTCCTGGGCCCTGCAGACAGGAGCACGAGGGGCTGCCGCGGCCCATTGGTGAGTCAATGGGCTTTGCCTCGGCCACTCACCCCAACTCCCCACCTCGTTAGGCAGCCAGTGAGCAGCCAGCCTGTCGGCCCAGCAAATTGACACAAACAGCCTTATTACCTGACTAATTAGAGCCCAGAGGCTCGGCCAGCGCCCCCCGCCCACCTCCTCTACAATCAGTCCCAGTGAGTAACTGCTTGAACTAGTGCTTTGAAAGCGAATCTGTGGTGTCCCCCGGAGCCATTTCCCAGGTGTACTTCAAACCGGCCGCCATCCTTCCTCCAGGAGGCCTCACGCCTGCCCTGCCCCTCCACCCTGGGCCAAGCAAAAGGTCCAAGCCCAGGACGCCAGGGGTTTCTTCAAATAGATTCAGCACAGACTGGGTGGACAGCGCCAGGCCAGGTGATCAGCTCAGCCCGGGCTCGGATCTGTGACATGGGGGTCACCATGCAGGGCTTCCTTACAGGGCTGGGCAAGTGGGAGCACGCATTTCAGGCACCTGGCACCCAGCACATTGTCAAAGGGGCAGGTGAGAAGACAGCCTACTTAGTGGTCTGAGGAGTTAGAGGGTCAGAGTGTGGAGCTCGGAGAAGCGGGATTGCACGCACCCACGCGGAGCTCGGCTTTCTCATCAAGGATGTGAACACAGTACCTGCTCCCCTCAGCCTCTGCAGCAGCAAGACACAGGAACATCGTCCTGAGCCATCTGGGCCCCTGGGGACCCAGACGGGCTTTTGTAAACTTGACTTTCCCTGACCTGAATTTCAGATCCCCTTGGCTCTGACAGTGTCCAATAAATAACTCCACCCTGCATGAGTGATGGCAAACCCCAGAGCGGCTTTAATTTTGCAGGGTGATAAATTAAATGCAATGTCTGCCTCGTGTGCGCGATTAAACTCATTTTACAGCGTTTTCATGTTGCTTTATGACTGGACCACGGCACCTCTTGGAATTCTTGGCAGAATCCTCTGCAGTCAGGCAGCTCGTCCAGGCCAATGCAGGTCACATGGGTGGTGAGGCCCCCCCCCCCCCCGCCCCCCGCCGCCACCCCGACCCTTACTGGATGCGTCCTTGGGAACCGCAGGCGGCGCTAGCTGGGTCCAGGGCGCTGAACTGGGGCCCCGAGTGCTCCTCCAGCCTGCAGGTGGCGCTGCAGGCAATCTCCATGAGCGCGGAGAGCAATTCACTGGCTCCGGACCTGAGTTCTCCATTTCGGCATTCCATGTTTGGAATTCCATACTTTGCCTCTGACCTTTATTTTCCTCTTCCTTTCTGACCTTCATGTGAATTAGACATTTTTTATTCCTGATTTTTCCTTCTGTACCGGGTTGGAGGTTATGTGCACTATTCACATTGTCTCAGTATTGCTGTGGTCTGAATGCTTGCATCCCCCCAATATTCATATGTTGAAGCCTAACCCCCAATGCAATAGTATCAAGAGGTGATGAGGCCTTTGAGAGGTGATTAGTGCCCTTGCAGAAGGGGCTGGAGGGAGCTTGTTTCCAGCTTCTGCATTATGAGAACACAGGGAGAAGTCATCATCTGTGAGAAACGGGCGCACCAGTCACTGAATTTGCTGACACCTCCATCTTAGACTTCCCAGACCCTAGAACTGTGAGCAATAAATATCTGTTGTTTATAAATTGCCTGGTCTGAGGTATTTTGATATAGTAGCCTGCATGCACTAAGGCAGTTGTTACTCATAATTTTAATAGGCTTTTTTACAAAGTCAAAAGTTAACCAAAGGGCCAGACCAGTTTCAGTAAAGCAAAGAAATAAATGCATGAGGAAAGAAAAGAGAAAATGTGATCACGATCTGCAGATAACACGATTGTTTCAGTAGAAGGGAAAAAAACTAATACTAATAAGAATGAAGACAGTTTAGCAAGTTTGTTGGGCACAAAATCAATACCCCAATCCAAATGCATTTCAATACAATCACAATCTATACAAACCGATTTCTATACCAACCATGGTCTTAAAACATAAATTTTAAAATGTCATTTACCCTAGCAATTAAAAATATTGAATACCTAAGAATAAAACCAACAACAGATGTGCAAACACATTATGGGAAAAATAATAAAAGCTTTATTTAAAGACATTAAAGAAGGTGTAAGTAAAAGGAGAGATGTATCATATATTTCATAAAGAAACATACTATGTACTTCATCACCATGTCAATTTTCCCCAAATTGACCTAAAGATTTAACACACTTAAACAAAAATCACAAGAGGTTTTTTCATGCAAAGAGCAAAGGACTAAGATTAGCCAAGATGCTCTTGAAGAAGAAAGCAAGCTGAGACCTAAGTAACACAGCAGGACTTAGCACAGAGCTGAAGTCATTAAACTGTATGGTATGGGTGCAGATATGGACAAAAAGACCAACAGAAGATTACTGAGAACACAGAAAAGTATACACTAATGGAAACTTGAAGTATAACCTGACAGAATAAACAGTGCAGATCAGTGTAGAAAGGATGTTTTTTGATAAGATGCTGGGAAACTTGCTATCCATACATTTTTTAAGTAGAGAAAATGAATCCCTACCTCACATCATACTCAGAAATAAATCCCAAGTGATCAAAGACTTAAACATGAAAGGCATAATTAAAAAGACTGTTGAAGAGGGAAGGGTTTCTCAAGACACAAAAAGAGCAAAGCATGAAGGGAAAGCTGTAACAAAAGGCAATTTTATTGAAATTAAGAAATTCAATTCAGCAAAAGAAACCATTTAAAAAGTGAAAAAGAAGGCTGGGGACAGTGACTCACACCTATAGTCCCAACACTTTGGGAGGCTGAGGTAGGAGGACTGCTTGAACCTGGGGGTTCAAGACCAGCTTGGGCAACATAGCAAGACCCCTTCTCTACAAAAAGCAATAACAACAACAAAAAGTGAAAAGACAAGTCACAGGCTATGAGAAAGTATCTGCAACACATCTAACTGACCAACAGCATACAAAAAAATATAAAGAGCTTTTACAAATTGGTAAGAGAAGGCAAAAATCCCCGTGGGAAGAAATGGGCAAAAAATTTGAACTAGCATTTCACAGAAGAGGAAATACGCAGATTCATAAACATTTGGAAGTAAGTTCAACCTCTTCAGTAATCAAAGAAATGCCTTTGTTTGTTTGTTTGTTTTTGTTTTTGTTGAGATGGGGTCTATCTCTGTTACCCAGGCTGGAGTGCAGGGGCACAATCATAGCTCACCACAGCCTCAATCTCCCAGGCTCAAGCAAGTGTCCTGCCCCAGCCTCCCAAGAAGCTGGGATTACAGACATGCACCGCCACTCACTGCTAATTTTCAAAAATTTTTGTAGAGACAGGGTCTCACTATGCTGCCCAGGCTGGTCTTGAACTCTTGAGCTCAAGTAATCCTCCTGCCTTGGCCTCCCAAAGTTCTGGGATTACAGGCTTGAGCCACTGTGCCTACTCAGAAATGCCTTTTGAAAATCCTCTAGGGAATTCTGATTGTGATCATAGACTGAACATATCCATCTCACTTTCTCTCCACACTCCTACTAAAACTATAATAATGAGAGGTTTTTTAATGACATAAACTCTTAGGGATGAGAAGAACACAACAGGAAGAGGAGAAGTGTACTTTATGACAGACTAAATCATAAACAACAAACAGTAAACAGTAAAAATAAACAGAACAAAATTGTGGAAGCTGGAAAGCAGATAGACAAGTGCTAACTGCCTTAGCAGACTTGAGAAAGACAACTCCTGAGCCAGCAAGGGAAAAGCTGTGAATAAGTCTGATTTGCTCCCAAGAATATTTAAAATCTCAGGAACTGGCAGCAGCAGGTGTCTCTAGGACTGACGATGAAGGGGGACTGGCAGAGCCAGGACTAGGATGAGGCTAACAAGATACCAGAGCACAACATTTAAGGAGCTACATCCTTAGCCATTAGAGAAGCGCAAATTCAGACCATGATGAGATACCACTACATACCAGTCGAACACCTAAAATGAATAGTGATAATACCAAATGCTGGGGAGGATGTGGAGAAACTGGAGGTCACTCATACACTGCTGGTGAGAATGCAAGGTAGTACAACCACCTGGAAAACAGCCTGGCAATTTCTTACGAAACCAAACATACTCTTACCCTATGACCCAGCAATTACACTCTTGGTCATTTACCCTAAAAAATAAAAATTTATATTCACATGCAAAATCTGTACACTGTTGTTCATAGCAGCTTTATTTGTAATAGCCAAAACCTAGAAACAACCAAAATTTCCTATAATAGGTGCATGGTTGAACAAATTGCTATACATCTATGCTATAGAGTACTAGTCAGCAATAAGGAGCACTGTTGATGCATGCAGTAACTCAGGTGGCTCTCAAGGGAACTGTGCCAGGAGGGGGGACAATCTCAAAAGGTCACATGCTTTACAACTTCATTTATACAACATTCTCAAAATGACAAAATTATAGGGATTGAAAAAAGATTAGTGGTTGCTAGTTTTCTCCAGAAAATAGGAGAAAAGTAAAAGGGCTATCCAGTAAGGTGGTGAGGGGAGATCCAGGCATACAGTGCAGCCAGTCTAGATCAGAGCAGATTTTTCAGGACACCAGAATATTGAAGGTTGTCAGGACTGATGAACCATCTTTTTATCCTTATTTACCCACAAAATGGTTCATGCCAAACAAGGGAGCAAACCAAGAAAGGAAGACATGAATGGGATCCAGGAAACAGGGACCCCCATCTGGGAGAAAAGCATCAGCAGAGGCAAGTCCCGGGATGAAGTGTGCAGCCAGCTCAGATGAGAGGAGAAAGAAATCTTCAGGCAGAGGGTTTCCAGGAATATGTGATGTGGAAAAGTGCACAAAATGGGTATTTGAAGATGTGGGAAGAATTAGTAATAGGTTAGAAAAAAAAGTAAGCAAATGAAGAAGCAAGGCAATGAATAACTTTAGGAAACACAGAAAGTAAACAAGGAAACATAATTGGAGTATACTATAATGTTAGGCTGTGCTATGAATGTTATGTAGACAATGTAAAGAGACAAAATTTATTTAAGCAAAAATTATAGTATAACTATACTGGAAGAGAAGAAAGGGGAGCACAGGAGCTGGCAGAATGCAAGGGCTAAATTCTCATAATAATAGGAGATTTAAAAAATTATATGCTAAATGAATTAATAAAAAGGTAGCAATATATACACAATATTTAGAAAAATGCAGATATGTAAATGCCAGAACAAAAAAAAATTTAAGTCAATAATGGTTAATTCTAGAGGTGACACTGGTGGGATCAGGGAAGAGAAGATCAGTGAACATACCATTTAGTACTGTGTGAGTTTTGTTGTTTCAGCTATATACATGCTCAATAATAGACAATTAATTGGATTAGATAGGATCGGACTGGCTTTAAATTGTATTTATCTATTAAGTCAAAATAAAATAATATGATATCATTTTACTACAACCAAATTTGCACAAATTAAGAAGCAGATCAATTCTAGGTACTGGAAAGGATGAGTGGGGGATAGGATGTCTCAGCCACAGCTGTCAGAGCTACACTTATTTGGAAAACACTTTCTCACACCTAGTAGAGGTGACTTGCACATAACTAAAAAGCCAGCAACTCCTCACCGGGTGCCACCTCGAGAGGACCCCAAACCTTTTCCAACTCCTGGCAGAAAACAGCAGTACTTATATGACACAATGGAGTAAATGGGTGAGGCTGCTCCAGGCTGCAAGGCCAGACAGAAAGTCCAGGGTCCAGGCTGCTCCAGCCCTGCCGGCTGCTCAGGCAGAGTGGGGCCCCATTGCTTAAACATGCCTGCACCCCAATCACAGCATTCCAGCAAGCTCACCCGGAGAAAGGCTCATGCACACGCACCTGGAGATGTATACCAGGGTGTTTATAGCAGCACTGTGACTGTAAAAAGCCTGCAGACAACATAAATGTCCATCAGCGATAGAACTGATCAACAAATTATGATAGATTCACACAACGGAGTACCCAGCAGCAATCAAGACTAATGAACTGCACCATAAGCATTCAAATGGATAGTCCTCATGCATATAGTATTGAATGAAAGAGTAAGACACAGACGTTATATATGAAGAAGGTTCTATTTACATAAGGTCTAAAAGCAGCTCAAACAAAACACTATGTTATTTAGGATCACAGATATAAATGGCAAAAATGATCAAGGAAAACGAGGGAAAGATGAACACAGATTCAAGTTCGAATTACCTGGGAACACTGGGGATTGAAGAAGAGAGTATGATTAGGGAGGAGCATTCTGTGGGCTGTTGAGCCTCCGGGAGGATTTTATCCAAGTGGTGGCTACGGAGGAGCTTACGTGATTATGAATCTTCTTCTTCTTCTTTAAACCATATACATATATTTTATACTTTTATATATGCTATATAAAATGTTAACAAAATTAAAATGATTAGCAAGAAAATAAGCAACATGCAATAGTTAATACTGTAATCCTCTTACTCTCCTCTCCAACAACACGGGATCTGAGAACACTTTCACTCCCAACACTGACCTCCTATCTATATGTAATTATTATCAAGCATTTTATTTCCACCTTGTTCTTTTTAGCCAGACATTACCACCATTGCTTCATATTGTCAATGTTTACTGAAGTGTACCTACATATCTCACCTTTCTTTGCTTGCTATTCCTTCTTTTGCTTTAGAACATCCTCCTAGATCATTTTCCCTCTTCCTAAAGTAGGGATTATTGTTAACAAATTCTTCCCACTTTTAGCTGAAAATATCCTTATTCATTCCAGGTCTTAAAAATATTTTTTTCTCAGGCACGTGACTCTAGGTCATGCATAGATTACCAGTTGCCCCCAATATCTGCGGTCCCCTTCTTCAGTAATAGAACACACAATTTTCACTGGGCAGGTGTCTTCCAGGAATAAAGGCCACATTGCCCAGCCCTGTTTGCAGTGCGGTCTGCCATGTAACTAAGATCTGGCGATGGAAAGGAAACCTCAGGAATAAAGGCCATGCATGGTGGAGCAACAGGACAGAAGCAGCCACGGCTCCTGATGCTGCAGCTCCTGATGCCAAGTGCACAACAGCAGCCTCGGACCTGCCCCCTTCCGGCTTCAGAAACACACAGAGAAACACACAGACAAATACACTTCTGTCATGTTGAAGTCATGATTAATTGGGAGCTCTCTATTCTATCCAGCAGAACCTAATTCTAATTCGATATAGGAGTGAGAGGCAGCAGAAAATCCTCTGAAAACAAACAGCAGAAGCTTCCAGCCCATTACTTGCCCCCTTGGCTGGGTGCTCCGTGCTCACTGGTTATTTAATCTTCACAGAAGCCCTGTGAGGAGGACACATGTCCCCTGTTTATCAAAAGAAGAAACCAAGTCCCACAGAAGGTGCATGGCTTGCTTGGCACTGCACACAGTGTGCCTCAGGCTCCACGTGCCCGCTGCTCTCTGCTCCTCTCCAAACGGATCCCTTTCTTCCAGGGTCCAGGGCCCAGGGTCCCGCAGAGGGCAGTGGGCAGACAGTCTCAGGCCATGGACAGGATGCTGGCAGACGTGTGAGGGAGCATCTCCCCCACCCTGGTGTCTGGAAATGGAAGCTGCCGAAGACCCAGCGCTAGGCTGCGCTCTGGTCTCAGGACCCCCAGACTAAGTCGCCGTGTGACCCCAGACAAAGCTCTCCACTTCGCAGGGACCCGCTTCCTCCACCTGCAAATGCCCATCCTCCGTTCCTCCACATGCTCCACCAGGCCCAAGGCATGTGACCACTGTGAGCTGGCAGCAGAAGAGACCTGGGGCTGGGCTGGGCTGGGCTGGGGAGGGAGGGCAGTTTGGTGCGAGGTTGAGAGAAGGGGGGGGGCTGGGGTGCTTTCTCCTTCAGGCTGTGTCTGCTTGTGGCTGCCTGTCCCCGCAGACTGGGCCTCCCCACTGGGCCTCCCCACTCCCCAGTTCCCGCTGGGCTGCAGGGCCAGGGAGTGGGCACGGCCATTTCTGAGGGCCTCTCCTGCTTCTGTGCACCCTGGTTTGGGCTGGGCTCTGTGCCAGGCACAAGAAGACAAAAGGATGTGGAGAAAAGGAGTATGAGTTGTGGGTAAGAGCCTGAGTCTGGCTGTGGTAACCGGGCCCTAGGTAAGCACCCCACATAGTGGGGCCCAGGTGGGCACATCGCACTTGTTGACTGCCCAGAAGGGCCTACAGTGGTGCACACGGCACAGCGGGATGAGGTCACAGAGGCTCAGCTCAGGCTGAGGGCAGGGAGGGTGCCGAGGGCCAAGGGAGCCGCCTGAACAGGGGTGGGGGTGAGGGCAAACTCCTGTGGCAGGAGGGGCCACAGGATAGGCAGGTGCAGGGGTGTGTGCAGAGGGCTGTGGGCGGAACTGGGAGGAGACTGCCCCAGGCAGAGAGGAGGGATGAAATCGGGGAGACTGAGTCACCCTCCCTGGAACAGCCATCCCAATGCCAGGGAGTGGGGCAGAGGCCGGCCTGGTGCCCAGAGCCCAGGGCCTAGGTCCCACCACCCGGCGGGGGTCTGCTGCGAGGCCCCTTCTACAGTGCCCGGGCTCCACGACTGTCTCGCAGCTTTTGTTCCAGGATTTATTTTTTCATCAGATTGATATTAGAGTCACTTCACGCAGTGCTCTCCAGCATCAGCAAAATAAAGATGCAAATAAACCTGACCCGGCTCCTGGGGCCACTAGTGACGCACGCCTCCCGCCACGCTCGCCGCACATGGTAGCTTTGAATTTTAAATTTCATTTTCCCATCGCTTTTCAATAACTGCTTTTCCCAGCGATGTCTCGAGTCTTGACCTTATAATGCCCGAGTTAAAAGGCAGTGTCTTGTTTCCAGCTGCAGATAATTTACTTTTGAATGGTCCAATTACACGGCAGCCTGGGCTCTGCCTGGCTGCGGAGACATCGCCGTTCGCCCGGGAGATAATGGTGTCGCCAGCGACATATCTGTTCCCGACCTGGGCAGCCGCCGGCTGGCCCGAGAAGGCACTGTCTAAGGAGGCCTTGACAGGCACGGCCACCCAGTGCCTCCCCGGCCCAGAGACAAGTGTCCTCCGTTGGGCACGAACATCCCGCGGCACACACAGGCTGAGGTCCCGAGAGGCAGCACCTGCCCTGGGCCCTCCGGCTGCCACTCACTGCCCGGAACCCACGAGAGACTGGGGAGCGTGGCGCTGGGTTCCAATGCAGCCGCGGCACGTGGGGATATTAAAGGCCACGTGAAAGATGGTGTAACCACATGAGCTTTTTAAAGAAGCGTGAAATCCAACCAGGCGTTAGCCCTGATTTGGTACAGATGTAACAAGGAGGCTTTATGAATTTTACGTTCATGTAACGTAAAATCTGAACTGATGTGAACGATGTGTGCCTTCAGATTCTTCAAGTGGAGCATTTAAGTGCTTTGCTTTTCTGTGAGATTTCTCTCCTTGGCACAAAATACTGGTTTCTAAGTGGTTTGGCTTCAAAGAATGCCTAGATCTAAGTGATCCCATTTTAAAGCCAAAAGAAAAGTCCCTAATAGTTCTTAAAGAAGCGCAGGGAAAATGCTAAGCTACTTCTCTCCTTGTCAATGGTATAATAATGTGCCTATAACTGGAAACAAATGGCCTCCCTGCATTTTAAACAAAGCACTTTTCCCTTGGATTTTCTTTTTAAAATGTCTAAATAAATGACAATTTTAAAAAGATTTTAAGATTTTTCCCCTAACACAGAAAGTATGTGACTGACAGATCATCGCGACCAGCAGCATTTCCCGGACGGCTATTTAGGGATGGTTTCCAGCGGTCACACCATCATCAACAGGCCCTTCCAGGGACAAGTGTGAAATCCTTCCCTGGGGAGCAGCACGGGGCTCTGAATCTGTCTTTGCTTCCAGAGACCAGCCCTTTGGGGAAGCTGGAGCCTGGGGAGAGGGTGGTGAAGGCATCGCCCCGGGGAGCATGGAGGGGGTGTGGAGGGCGTGCTGGAGGTGGGGGTGTGGAGGGTGTGGAGGTGGTGCTGGCTCAGCCTACACCCCCCTCTTCTTTCTTGGTGCCTCTTCAGCCCAGCCTGAACGCAACCCCCTCCCCATAAGATGCAGCCACCCCCACCACAAGCCTGTCCCAGCCCTTCGTTCCCAGGAACCCTGAGAAGGAGCTTTGGTGGGGTCTCCTGGGCTGGCTGGGAAAACAGTCTCTGCTGCATTTGAAAGGCCAGCTGGGCAGAGCTGAGGTGGTGACAGGGACACCCAGAAGCATGGGCGAGCCTGCAGCTGGAGAGTCTCCTGACCCCCTCGTGGGCATGTAGGGCACTTCTTCCTGCTCTGGATGTTTCCTGGTGCTGGGAAAGGCAGCTGGCAAGCCCTGGGCTCATGGTCCCTTGTAAGCCTGAGCTTCTGGGACCCCAGGGAGGATGACGCTGGGAGGATGAACTGGGTCTGACTCTCTCCCTCTTCCTCGGGGCTGAGCTGCCCAGGATGTGGAGTCCTCCACAGGGCCCCCGGGGACTGGCTCTGCCTTAGTTCAGGGGCTGCCAGCTGGAGCAGTCCCTGGACTGGGAGGGTCAGTGCACCCAGCTCTGGGTTCGGTCTGAGCAAGCCCTCATGGCCAGTGGGCTGGTCCCACGGACTCCTCTGGCCAGACCTTAACTACCACCTCCTCTCGCCACTCTGTCGTTCACCAGAGCATGGGTTGGGTGGCAGTTTCTAGCCCCACGACCGTGCCTTCCTGCTCCTGCTGGACAGGCCTTGCCTTCTCAAGCCTGGGCTCCCCAAACAGCCAAGGGAGGAAAAGGAAACCTTGGTCCGTCTGGGAAGACCGGGACGGTTCAGCTCAGGCTGTGACTCTGCTCCCAGGAGGCAGGCAGTTCCATCCCAAGCCTTCTCAGGGTTCACGCAGACAGCATGTCTGGGGCCCGGGCCTCACGCTCACATCTGAACAAGGAGAACAAGGGGCCTTTCCTGCAGGGGCCATCAGGGGTTACAGGGACTCAGCAGCAGCAGAGGCTGAGGCGTGGGAGGCTGGTGTCCTTGCCGTCCGACCGCACAACTATGGGCAAGTGGAGGGTGGCGTGACAGGAGCAGAGCCTGCGTGTCAAGGTTCCCAGGGAGAGGCCTCCTCCGGGATGTTCTCTCTGTGCTGCACGGCTGCCTTGTGTCTCCTGGGGGTTCACAGGCCCAACTCTTGCTACCTCCAGGGTCCAGCTTTCACAGTCATCAGACAACACTAACCACTGCTCCAAGGCTCACATGACGCGAGGCTCCGCCAATACCATGCTCTGCCAGCAGTAGCACCGCTGGACCACTGCACTGCTGCACCACTGCTGAACATGCAGCCTTGGGCAGGCCAGGCCCCTGCAGGCTTCTCTCCTCTAAGAGGAGGCTTCTGAACCCCCAGGGCAGGACACAGGCAACACGCTTGGCACACTGGAAAGGGCACCTGAGCTTACCTGGGGAATGAGGACTCCCCATCTTCAGGATGCTCTGTCCTCATTCCTTAAGGTCCAAGAGGCCCCGGCCTGGGAGAGCAGTCTGCCTGGGGTTAGGGGTTGGGAAAGGGGTTTCTTGTTGTCACATCACCTTTGGGTTTAAACACCTGCTGTGCTGGAGATAGGAACACACAGTTCACAGAAACAGAAATGCAAATGGCCCTAGAAGATGTAAAAAGAAGCTCACCTTCCCCCATAATAAGAGAAATGCAAATTAAAACCACACCAAGGTACCATGTGCCACCTGTCCCATTGTCAAAAATCTCAAAGTTTAACAACACATTCAGGAAAACAACATATCTGTTTACAGCATAGTTTATTGAATATTTTAAGCCCACTGTTGAGAACTACTGCTCAGAAATAAAAGATTCTTTTCAAAATACGACTGCTCACTGACAGTGTAGCTGGCCACCCAAGAGCTCTGATGGAGATGTACAAAGAGATGAACATTGTTCTCATACCTGGTAATACAACATCCTCTCGGTAGACCATGCATCAGGAGGGGTTTCAACTTTCAGGTCTCATTATTTAAGAAATACATTTTGTAAGACTGTAGCTGCCATAGATAGTGATTCTTCAAATGGATCTGGGCAAAGTAAAATCTTCCAGAAAAGATTAATCCTTCTAGATACTATGAAGAACATTTGTGATTGAAGATATATCAACATTGACAGGAGCTTGGAAGAAGTTGGCTCCAACCCTCACGGATAACTTTGAGGGGTTCAGGGCTTCCGCGGAGGAAGGAAATGAAGATGTGGTAGAAATAGAGAACTAGAATTAGAAGCGAAGCCTGAGGATGTGACTGAATTGCTGCAGTCTCATGAGAAAACTTGAAGGGATGAGGAGTTGCTTTTTATAGATGAGTAAAGAGAGTGATTTCTTGAGAAGGAATCTATTCCTGGTAAGGATGCTGTGAACATTGTTGAAATGACAGCAGAGGATTTCAAATAGGATCATAAACTTAGTTGATGAAACAGTGACAGGGTTTGAGAAGACAGATTCCAATTTTGAAAGTTCTACTGTGGGTAAGATGCTATCAAACAGCATCGCATGCTACAGAGAAATCTTTCATGAAAAGAGTCAATCAATCAATGTGGCAAACTTTATTGTCTTATTGTAAGAAATTGCCACAGCCACTCCAGCCTTCAGCAACCAACACCCTGATCAGACAGCAACCTTCAACATTGAGGCAACACCCTCCATCAGCAAAAAGATTATAATTCACTGAAGGCTCAGAAAATTATTAGCATTTTTTTGCAATTAAAAAATATTTTTAATTAAGGTATCTACATTGATTTTTAGACAAACTGCTGTTGCATACTTAATAGACTGCAGTATAGTATAAACATAATTTTTAAATGCAAAAACAAAAAAAAATTGTGTGACTCTTTTTTTTTAGCTATTTGCTTTACTGAGATGATCTGGAACCAGACTCACACTATTTCTGACAGGTGCCTGTACAATGGGACAGGAAAGCTCCTATATGCACTCCCCTTCAAAAAGGGGAGGAACAGGAGGCACACGCAGTCACCAATCCTGGCAATTATGAAACACAGCCAGTGTCCTCTACTCCAAGGGCAAAGAATGTTCCATGATTAGGTCCAGCTCTCCTCCTTGGGAGTGTTTTTCTAATTTACTGTTCTCCTTTGTTCTTGGCTACGCCCTCTGAGATTTATTTTCTTTTCCTTAAGAAGTGACCCATATTTGTGGCTGAGTAACTTCTCAACCTTTTTCTTCTCAGAAGCTTCTTTTCATTTTAAACTGTCTTCTGTAATCTAAGCTGACAGTGTTTTTACCAATACAACTCTCTTTAAAACTTCGTGGATTTCTTATGAATATAATTGAAGTTTACACCATATCTCAAAAGCCACATGCATAATTATTTTTTGAGACAGATCTTTCCCTGTCTTGGGCCATGTATGGCTGTTATGGAACAATCCTGGATTCTTAAAATCCCTTTTGTGTGGCTGAGACGGCCTGTTAGGTACTGCCATAAGTCTTTCAAAAGCCTTAACAAAGGGTCTTACAGATACATCCTTAATTTGATCTTTGGCCCTGGCTTCATTTCACTTTGCATATTTTTACTAGTTTGAGAGAAAGGGGATGAGTGACAGTTTTATTTTCCATGCAAGCTAGTCCTGGGCTTTTTGTCTTTAAGTTCTGATTGCAAATTCAATGATCCTTTCTCCAGCTCTCCTTCCTTCCTTCCTTCCTTCCTTCCTTCCTTCTTTTTTGAGACTGAGTCTTGCTCTCTCACTGCACTGGAGTGCAGTGGTAGTGGTGCAATCTCAGCTCACTGCAACCTCCGACTAGGCTCAAGCAATTCTCTTGCCTCAGCCTCCCAAGTAGCTGGGACTACAGGCATGTGCCACCACATCCAGCTAATTTTTGTATTTTTAGTAGAGACGAGGCTTCACCATATTGGCCAGGATGGTCTGGATCTCTTGACCTCATGATCCACCCGCCTCAGCCTCCCAAAGTGCTGGGATTACAGGCGTGAGCCACTGCGCCCGTCCCAGCTCACCTTTCTTTCTGTATCTTATCACATGTGTGAGTTGGAGCTGATGGGCACTTTTGACATTCTGTCCAGAGGCAAGACCCTCCACCGGATCCTACAAGTTCATAAGGTATATCTTTTACCTTCCAAGTTATCATAGGTGACAGTTTGGCCACTTATTCCTAAGCGACAAGGGTCACTCTTTCTCCAGCCTCCAAAGGTCCCTTTTTCCCTTCCCAGCCATTAACCACCCTTGGGCCCAAAGCCAGCGTCACATGTCTCAGGTGCTTGTCAAGGCACCATTCCACTGGTGGTAGCAATGTCTGAATAACTTTTCTATTTGCTACACCATGGACCATGCTGAAACGTGGTGGCATCAAGTAACAATTCTTTATACGCCTCACAATGATGGGGGTGGACACTGGCTCCCTTGCTGGCCTCACCGGGGCTTCCCACCTGCCTGCGGCCAGGTGAAGGCCCAGGCGCCAGGCCCAGCTGGAGCAGCTAGAAAAGCTGGGCCCACTCTGGATAAAAGAGCTTTTCATCACAGGCTTCTTCATAGCCTGGCGGTCTCAGGATCCTGGAGAGTGGAAAACAGGAACTGTAAGATCTCTTAAGGGCTTCCCTTCAAGGTCACACCACATCATGTCTGCTACACCTTCCAGAACAAAGCAAATAAGATCTGTCCTCATGCAAAACATGGGAAAACAGACTCTCCCACTTGATGGGGACAGAGCCAAAATCTTGTGGCCAAATTGGCTCTCCCACGTTCCATTACAGTTATGCAGATCATGTGCAGTGAGAGAAAGCAGGTAAGTCATTATGTAGATGTCATTAGGAACCAAGATTTTCAGCATGAGAGAGATATAAATTAAAAAATCAAAGAAGCTGCACAAACACTGTAATCTTACATTTAAATGGGGAATATTAGTATGAATTCATGATGTATTTTTCTCTTGCCAAAAAAACCCAAAAAATAAATGCATTTCTCAACTTTGGCCACAGGAAAGGTTTAGAAGGAATGACTTGCCTAGCAACCACAAACCCCTTAGCTCCCGACTGTGACCATGAAATGCCATTTTCCACTAAAGGAAACAAGGCTGCTTAGAGAAATGACCACTGCGAGACCCGGAGCAGGAAACGTGCGAGATGAATCTGAAACATCTTGTCATACAGGAAAATAAACAGCCCTCAGGATGACCAGGTTGAGCGAGAGAGTCTGGAGGCAACTAGGATGCCTCCCTCTAGAGGAGGATGGCTCGGTATTCACATCACAAAAGTCCACGTCTACGTTAGGGGCCAAACTGTATCTCCCAAAGTCATAGGTTGAAGTCCTCATCCCCAGTACCTCAGAATGTGACCGTAGCTTGGAGAAAAGTTTTAAAGACACAATAAAGTTAAAATGAAATCTTCAGGGTGGGCCCTAATCCCATCTGACTGATGTCCTCTTAGGAAGTGATTGCGGCCCAGCCACGCACAGGGGGATGACTATGTGCAGAGACCCGATGAGGAAGGGCCATCGCAAGCCGCAGAGACAGGCCACAGCAGAGCCTCCCGCGCAGCCTATGACGGAGCCAGCCCTGCTGACACCTGGACTTTAGGCTTCCAGCCTCCAGAGCTGTGGGACAAGACACATCTGTCATTGGATCTGTGGCACTTTGTTACACAGCCCCAGGAAATGAATACAATTTATACCTTTACACATCTCATGTATGACTGCAATGCATCAAAACCAAATTAAATGATACCATAAGGACAAAACACTGAAGAAAAACCTCACAGGCCCTTCGGAAGGACCATGGCACCATCGCATCCCTGTGGACAGAGCTACATGGGTGAGGATCAGGTGTTGGCTGCCTTTTCTGTGTGAACTGTCTGTCAAAGTCATCAAGGAAAATGTCCCTAATAGAAGAAGGCCAGGAGGTAGCTGCAGCGGGTTAGAATGGTTTCTAGCGTCACCCCTGGTGGCTGCTCACACCACAGTGAGAAGCCCATGAGAAACCTTATAAAGGCGGAGCCAGGCTAGTGGCCCCAGCTGGCAGCCCTATCCCAATGGCGTGTGCAGTGACACAGCAGGTATGTGCGGCTGCTTAGCCCAGCCTCAGGGTTAAGCACAGATTCGTGGCACTGCTGGGCAGAAGTGCAGGGTGAAGGGCACCATGAGGCGCCCTGCATGGACGCAAACTACCGTGCAGAGGGCAGAAAGTTCCACAGGCAAAGACACTAATTTCTTCAACACATACGTAGCCAGACCAGCAAAGAGGTTTGGAGCCACTCAGAGCTGTAAGAAGATAGGTGCCATGAATCTGCCACATCTATGCAGGAACTCTTCTGGGTCCCAAGACCAGAGTTTAAATATGGAATAATTTGCTTTAAAATAACCCAGTGGGGGCCTAGTGGTGTTCATTATTGAAGCTGGGGGATGGGCATGTGAGCATCCAGGTACCACACTCTCTCTCATTACATTGCTTCTGTGTCTTTTTTTTTTTTTTTTTTTTTTTTGAGACGGAGTCTCGCTGTCGCCCAGGCTAGAGTGCAGTGGCATGATTTCGGCTCACTGCAGGCTCCGCCGCCCGGGTTCACACCATTCTCCT
This sequence comes from Nomascus leucogenys, assembly GCF_006542625.1. Classification (NCBI taxonomy): domain Eukaryota; kingdom Metazoa; phylum Chordata; class Mammalia; order Primates; family Hylobatidae; genus Nomascus; species Nomascus leucogenys. The sequence continues at coordinate 1,650,376 of NC_044402.1, forward strand.
GCCTCAGCCTCCCTAGTAGCTGGGACTACAGGCGCCTGCCACCTCGCCCGGCTAATTTTTTGTATTTTTAGTAGAGATGGGGTTTCACCATGTTAGCCAGGATGGTCTCGATCTCCTGACCTCGTGATCCACCCGCCTCGGCCGCCCAAAGGCTTCCGTGTCTTTTTTAAAGCTCCCTATTAAAACATTTAGAAAATACTATTTTAAAAAATCTGTTGTGAGACAGGACACAGGTGCTAAGTGAGGCAACATGTTCCAGAAGGCAGGGCAGGGGGCAGGGGGCAGGGAGCCAGTACAGGCCAGGGGCTCCCTGGTGTCAGCAGGGGCCGTGGAACCTCACTGGGCCACTGAGACCTGGACCCCAGAGGAACCCCTGGGAAACAGAGCAAAGCTTGTTCCTGAAGCTCCACCCACAAAAAAGGATGGACAAGCAGATGCCAAGGGGAGAACCCCTGGAAGAAATTCTGAGGGCTCAAAGCAGCCCAGGTACATATTGGGTGAAGCCAGGCTGGAGAAGCTGCCCCGGTGTGGACGCCTTCCTGTCCCAGAGGAGCAGGGCACTGGAAGCTGCGTTGGGGTCACTGAAAAAACACGTCTCTACCTAGAGCAACTCGGAGGCCTGGGAACGACCAAGATTCCAGGAAGGACCCTTGAGATTCCTCCATACACACCAGGTCCCAGTGGAACATTTGGTGTTCCCCTCCATGCATGTTCCTTTGGGGGTGTGCATGCACACACACTCGTGAATATCACACTCACACTGACCATAATGCATATTCACACTGACACGTGCATTCACTCACACACGCATAGTCACACACATGAATAATCACACTCACACTGACAATGTCTATTCACACTAAAACCTGCATATTTACACACACCCATGCATAATCACACTCATACTCAAGCACAATCACACTCACGCTCATGCCTATCCACACTCACACTCATGCATAATCACACCCTCATCCCATCCACACTCACACTTGTGCATAACTACACTTACACAACTGTATATCCACACTCACACTCCTGCATATTGACACTCACGTTCATGCATAATCACACACTCCTGCATATCCACACTCACACTCCTGCATATCCACACTCACACTCCTGCATATCCACACTCACACTCCTCCATATCCACACTCACACTCCTGCATATTCACACTCACACTCCTGCATATTCACACTCACACTCAGGTGTAATCACAAACTCACAGTAATGCACATGCACACTCATGCCCACAGTCATGTATATTCACACTCACACAGTAACACATATTCACACTCACCCTCATGCATGTTCACATTCACACTCACTGTAATGCATATTCATTCCCACCCATGCATGTTCAAACACATTCATGCATATCCACACTCCCACTAATGCATATTCACACTCATCCCAGTAGTGACTATTCACATCCAATAAGCAAGAGAAGCAACAGCCTCAGAAATACATTTTTGTGTATTTTTCCAATGATTGCCTTAGGATAAATTACTGGTGTGTTCTCTATCATCCCATCTCTCAGAAGAAGAGGCTTCCGGAAGGCAGCCCTGCACCACAGAAGGCACACAAGCCTCAGGGATGCTCTCTGGACCCAGGGGCAGGTAGCTGTCTGTCAGTGGCTGCAGCAACTTCATCTCCAGGAGTCCCCAGAACTAAATGGAGCCTTGCCCACGCAGGGACCACTGCCAGGGCCTCTGGCACTCAGTGCTTCAGGGCTGGGGGGGATCCCATCCCTCAGCCCGAATCTGTCCTCCCCACCCCAACCAACTCTCCATCTCCCTCCCCAACATCAGGCCAGGTGGAGTCTACTTCTCAGCAGGCGTGTCTCCACTGAGATGTCAGCACTAGCGGTCCTCATCCTGGAAAGACCCCACGGCAGGTCTCAGAGGGCGGAGTCTGAGCCAAGGTGAGGGCTGTCCCATGGGCAGGAGGGGTAAGGCAGCACCTGACCCCAAGGAGGTGCAACCTTCTGGGACGACGTGGAAGGTGGACCCTGAAGCAAAGGCTGGGCCCCAGCACGGTGCACCCTCCTGGGTGCCCCAGTAACCAATGATAGTTCTGATACTGTTTGTGGGACAAACTCAGCCGTAGCTGACTAACCCCAAGGTGTGTGGGCTAGACGCCTACTCTGAACCAAGAGTGCATACGCTGATTTCGTTGGAATATTACAAAGTACAAACCTGGTTGCTATGTAATTAACTCAGAATGTAATGAGCAATAAAAATACAATTATATTCCTGTAATACATTAAACCACCGTGCTTTCCTAAACCACTTAAAAGGCCCCGCGCGTGTTCTCAAGGAAGAGCACACTAAGGGAACACGGGGGAGGTGACGCTTCGTGAACACGTCGCTCTCAGACAGCCCTCCAGCCCCTGAGCCACCATCAAGGGCATCGGAGGCTTTCAGAGTCCGCTTCGGAGACTTCACAAAAGGCTCTGCTGTGCCAGAGGGGCCAGCCTCGAAGCTCTAGGCACTGCCGGCACGGACGAGCCCCGGAGGGAGAGTTCTGCGTGAGGGGAGCTGACGAAGGCTGGAGTGGAACCGCACGGCCTGGTGACTCCCCACCTTGGTGCTGTCCCGCAGGAAAGGCAGACCCGTGTCCCCACAGCACACGCATGCGAGCGTCCACAGCAGGGCTATTCACCACAGCCACAGAGCGGAAACAGCCATATCCATCAAGGGGTGGATGGATAAACACAACGCAGTCCATCCAGACAATGGGATGTGGTTTGTCTATAAGAAGGAATGAGGTGCTGGCACGCGAGCGCCAGACACATTGGGCCACGCCGCGAAGGTGCCATTTAAATGAATGCCTAGAACAGGCAAATCCACAGAGACAGAGGGTCGGCAGGGGCCGGGAGTATATGGGGAGATGGGAGTGACTGCTAATGGGGAGGGGATTTGGGGAAGTGATGGAAACGATCCAAAATGTGATGGTGCACACGTCTGTGAGCACATAATCATTGAATTGTTCACTTTAAATGGGTCAATTGTATGGTACATGAATTTTAGCTAAATAAACTGTGGTGTTTGTTTGTTTGTTGTTTTTAAGACAGAGTCTTGCACTGTCACCAGGCTGGAGTGCAGCGGCATGATCTCGGCTCACTGCAACCTCTGCCTCCCCGTTTCAAGCAATTCTCCTGCCTCAGCCTCCCGAGTAGCTGGGATTACAGGCGCCCGCCACCAGGCCGGGCTAATTTTTGTATTTTTAGTAGAGACAGGGTTTCGGCGTGTTGGCCAGGCTGGTCTCGAACTCCTGACCTCAAGTGATCTGCTCGCCTCGGCCTCCCAAAGTGTTGGGATTATAGGCATGAGCCACTGCACCTGGCCAATAAACTGCATTTTATTATAAGGCTGGAAGAAGAGATGGGGGGACAGGCTTTGACAGTGCAGGAGGGGCGGCCATGCCTGGATGCTCACGGGGCTTCTCAGCCCCTTCTCCACCCTCCTCAGATCCTTCCTGGGTCCCTACCAGAAGTCAGGAGCAGAGACAGGCAGGAGCACAGGCCTAGGGCTCTGGGCACAGGGACTCCCATGCCATCCTGCAGGAAGGGGTCCCACCTTTCCTTCCTCATGCTGGATGCCTCCGGCCGCCCCCGCCCCAGTGCTGTGCAATGTGTTCCACCCCCGAGGCCACTCGCCCTCCCAGACAGCTCATGCCTGGTGAGCCCCAGCCCTCATCTCTGCGCCCGGCTCACATCCGACTTGGACCCCAAGCCTCGGTTTCCCCATCTGTGAAATGGGGACACTCATGGTCTTGCCAGGCAGGCTGTTAGGATCTAAGACCTAGCACAGAGCCTGCCCACAGGAGAGGCACCACCGTCACCATGGCATTGGTCAGAAACAACGGCACACTCCTGCCCTTTCATGGAACATTAGATGGCGGCTGTTACATCACGATGATGGCAGAGATGAGCGCACACCTTTGCTTCCTAAGTGTCCCCCAAGATGGGATAAAACCAGTGGTGGGGACCCCCAGGCTCCTTCTGGGGAGACTTCTGGCCCTCCAGACAGCCAGGAAAGTTCCGGGGCAGGTCAGTAGTGGGGTGGGGACTGGAGCCCCATACCCAGACTCAGGAAGGGGCAGGAAAGGTGGGCAGCGTCCAGCACAGGGGGTGTCCAAGCGTCCAGGGGCCATGGAGAGGCGCAGGAGGACTGGAGGAAGGAGTGAGCATCCGGGTCGGGCAGCCCAGCAGGAAGATGGGGGGCACCCCGCGTGCTGTGTCAGGCTGTGGGAAGTGTGATATTGATAAAACATGCGGCTGGAAAACATCATCTCGCAAGGTCATTTTTACAAGAAAGTTGTGCTGCATGGATTTATTGCTGTGTGCAGAGAGGATTTTAATTACCACGTTTTAAGAGGTGTTATTATCTCGTGGCAAGCTCTGGAAAAAAATACTCCCTAAGCCATAACCCGCCCCCCGGCGCACTGAGCCCGGGGACCAGGAGCCACCGGCACTGGCGGGTGTTCCCGTTCACCTGCCCCCAGGCCTGCCCTGAGACCCTCCTGACCCCCCTCAGACGGGGGAGGAAAATGAGGCCACCTCCCTGCTGGAGCCCAGGCCAATTCTCAAGGCACCCCCTTCCCCAGCCTCTGCCGAGAGTCCCGGGGTTGGGACTCCTCTCCTCCTCTCCAGCTGGGTGTGGGTGGCTCCCCAGCCACGGCAGCTCCCCGGCTAGTAAGACCGAAACTCCCATGTTCTGGGTACTCTGCTCCTTAGGACACAGCCCCGGGCGTGACAGGGCCAGCTCTGGGTACCCTCGGGGGCCCGGGGGCAGACTCGGCCAGCCCGGAGGAGGGCAGTGTGGGTGAGGGGATGGGGCCATCAATGAAGGGAGTGGGTTATGGGTGGTGATGAGGGGAAGGGGTTGTGGGTGGTGATGAGGGAAGGGGCTGTGGGTGGTCTGAGGGGAAGGGGCTGTGGGTGGTCTGAGGGGAAGGGGCTGTGGGTGGTGATGAGGGGAAGGGGCTGTGGGTGGTGATGAGGGGAAGGGGCTGTGGGTGGTGATGAGGGAAGGGGCTGTAGGTGGTGATGAGGGAAGGGGCTGTGGGTGGTGATGAGGGAAGGGGCTGTGGGTGGTGATGAGGGGAAGGGGCTGTGGGTGGTCTGGGTGGAAACAGAGATGATGTGGGGCCGGTTCTGGGCAAGCTCTCGGGCCACTCTGGGGGACCCACGGTCTGTTTAGAATCTCTCCAGCCTCTCACAGGCTGCAGACACCGCAGAGGAGGGACCAGCCTTCTCCTTGTGGCAGGAAAATAAAGTCAGGGTGCAGAGGGACAGGTGGGCCGCCACCGGGGTGGGCTGCAGCATGGAAACCCGCTCGCCAATACTCCCTTGGTTCCGTAACTTCCAGGTCTGGGCATGAGAGAGGCCAGGAACCTGGTACTCCCACCCCAAATGCCCAAGACGGTGCCAAGTGCCAAGTAAGGCCCCCAGTGAGAAGGAGGCCTGGGATGGGGAGTGTTTCTCGAGCCCCCAATCAATGTAGGCAGCTGCACACGGGCCCTTCGCAGTCCTCTTCTGTCCCCAGGTCTAGTGGAGCTGCCCCAGCAGCACTGGCCACAGCTCGGGCCAGGCCACTCAGGACAAGGAGGGCTGGACCCGGCTGCTCACAGGTGTGCCATGGAGGGGACCGAAGGCTGAGCCATGATGGGTGACAGCTGTGACTCCCCAGTAAAGTCAGGGGACTCACTTCACTCAGGTGCTCTGCAAAGGGCTCCCCATATGCTCAATGTCTTGGGGAGCCTGAAAAACAGGGATTCATGTGCAAACCCCTGAAATCCCCGCAGCTCAGCCTTCACCTCTCACATCAGAGCGTCCATACCTTGGACAAGGCAGTGTTTATTAAGAAACTGATTTTACCTTATCAATTGTTTTGTGCCTGTTAGCATTCATCTCCAGAGCACATGCTGGCATCGTGCTGGGCACAGATACACACACGTCCTCTCACTTCACTCTCCCCCTGCCCGCAACCCCATTTTCGGGTGAAGCAGAGCGTGCGTGGAGCGCATTAGCACCTGTTGGGTCCAAGCAGGTCAGAGCAACGGTTGCAGTCCACCCAGGCTACCTGCTCTGAACCGCTGTCTTCCCAGGGAGCAGAACTCACAGGAAGAAAACGCTGCCTCCTCACGAACAGGCACGTGCCAAGGATACACAGCTCCTCCGGCCAAGCCCCAGAAGTCAATCCCATGCGGCAGAGGGTGCTCCCTAGCAGCGCGCGGCTTGGGGGAACCTGGAGCTGCTCCTGTCAGTCAAAACCAGGCCTGTCCATGCTGCAGGGGAAAGTCCCAAATGCCCTCACTGAACAACGGCTCCATGAGCCCCTCGTCCGAGAGGCTCACAAGAGGGCAAGGCTTGGGTTTCCTCGGGTAACCCTGGCATAAATAGGCTGGGTCCCAAAAGGCCATCCCTGGCTCCGGGATGCAGCTGTGAACACAGGCACACAAGACTGTTATCCAGAGGCTGAGCTTCCTGGGCTAGCCAGGGCTGAAGCTCTGTGGCCTATGTACCGGGCACTCTCTGGGGTGGGGGCTGCAGGGCAGGGGCCCCAGCTGCAGGACGGCAGGAGGGAAGCAGGGCAAGCCCCCATGGAGAGGTTGTAGGCTGACTGAGGGTGGGCATCCTCAAGGGTGCAGAGCAGACAGGCCTTTGGGGTCCTGAAGCCCCCACACATCTCATGGCTGCCCCAAGGGCCGTTCACCATCTGCCTGCACCGGGGCCTCCCTGCCTCTGCTCTCTGCTCTGCCCACATCCTCCCAAGACACACCTCCTTCTGGAAGCTGAGGAAACTCACCGGGCTGACTCCAGTGGCAACCCTTCTTCTCCAGCCCCCCGCCCCCCAGCCCTCCTAAACTTCCTGCCAGGACCGTGATGATTTGACAGGTGTGTCATGAGATGCTGGTGGCAGTCCAGGGTCCCCCCAGGAACGGCAGGGCACCTCTCTTGTCCTCACTTAATTAAAATGTGTTCCTGACGGGGCCGCGGTGCACCGCGTTCGCCTGGTGCAGCATCAGCGATTCGCCCTTTGCCTGCGGGAGTTAACTCTGAATTTCCAGCCAAGAGGAAGCCTCCAAAGGAAGGGTGGAGATGGGTGTCCCTGGAGGGGATGCGCCTAGGCTGGGCCCCTGCACACGCTTCCCTCGCGGCGCCCGCCTGCACCTGTCAGGTCTCATTACCTGCAGCAGCCCTGCAGCCCAAGCCCCCACCCCGTGCCAACCTGGAAGCACCTGTGACGGGCTGCAGTGCCTGTCTTCCTGGAGAGGAGGCACGGACAGCCGCTCCCCACCCGCCCCCTGGAAGGCAAAAGCAGCAGTGCCACAGACGGGAGAGCAGTGTCCTTGGTGAGTTCCTTGCATGGGGCAGGGCCTCCTGGCTTGTGGCAGCCAGGCTGGGACTGGCCCTGGAGGCAGAGAGAGGGCCTAGTGGGAAATTCTGAGTCCCAGAAGATGGGCCAGGGCTGCCCATGGCAAGGGCCAAGGAGAACGCAGCCCCGCCTGCTGCGCATCGCACACAGGGTTGGCAGAAGCACCCTTGAGGCCGGGCAGGTGCTCAGCCAGGCTGGAAGGTTACAGGCCATAAAGTTGGGCTCACATTTTATGTCCTGGGGGCTCCTTCCTTGGCACCCTGGAAAACTCCAAACGCCCCAGCTTGGGCCAGCCTGGGGACCCCCCACCCAGCCCCACTCCCCACTCGGCCACATAAACCCTAAAGCCAGGGCCCTCCTGCTCTCCCAAGCTGTTTCTAGACCTTGGGAGCTGCCTTGCTGTCCCCAGAAAGCCCCACCACACGAGTGACAAGCCCTTCACTCCCCCATGGGGTGTGTGTGGTGTCAGAAGCCTCAACATTTGGGCCAAATTTGGGGTGGGGGAGTGCGCCCCATGTCTTAAAGGTGGCCCCTGCCACGGGCATGGCACTGTGGGGGCAAAGGTAGGGTGTTGGTGGTCGAAGCCAGGCCTGCTCTGGTCCCCTGGGAGCTGGGGCAGTGCTGGGAGGGTCACATGCAGGAATGAGATTTCAGTTTAGTCTGATTCTCAGCAGAGAGCTTCAGTTTTGTTTTGTTTTGTTTTGTTTTGTTTATTAAATCCCTTCCCCAGATAGAAGAAGGGTCAGCAAAGAAAAGACATGAGGCCAGGCTTGTCCTCAGGTGGGCAGGGGTGCGGTGAGGGCGAGGTTTGGGGGCGCTGAGAGGTGGCGGCTCAGCCTCGTTGGCTTTGGGGTCTCAGCATCTTGGCTTCCACGGGGAGGAGCCGGTAGCTGAGCCCAGACCCCACAGATCCAGCTCAAAGCTTGAAAAACAAGAGCACACAGACATAGGACATGGGCATTTACGCCGGGGATGGAAGCACCGGCCTGCAGGAGGAGCCTGGACCAGGGCCGGCTGCCCCAGAGCCAGGCTGGCAGGGGCAGGACTGTGGGGTCGGACCCTGGCTCCGCCCCGCGCTCACCACGCCTCGCAAGCTCCTCTTTGTCTGGATCCAGTCTCCCCATTGGCAGAGCAGGTTTTTTTTTTTTATTTCTTTAATTTGCTTTGCAAATAACTCTGAATTAAAAACCATATATATCTATTTTTAAAGACCCACTCTTTCACTCCCTTAACTACATTTCTACAAGATATTTTTTCCTAGGAAAATTCAATTAGGTTTTAATTTTAGTCATCTAAAAGGCACTGGTGCTTTGAGCGTTTGGTTTTTAATTTAAGCCCTTGGTAGGGCATTTCAATTAAAACACTGGGGATGAGAATGACTGGGCTGTTCCGAGGCAGGTGGAGACCCCAGAGGCAGGGCTGAGCAGGGTGGGGCGGGGCCACTGGGCAGGGCTGAGCAGGGCGGGGCGGGGCCACTGGGCAGGGCTGAGCAGGGCGGGGCGGGCCGCTGGGCAGGGCTGAGCAGGGCGGGCGGGGCCACTGGGCAGGCTGAGCAGGGCGGGGCGGGGCCACTGGGCAGGGCTGAGCAGGGCGGGGCGGGCCGCTGGGCAGGGCTGGGCATCCAACGGGCCGCTCAGACCACCTGGGGACTGAGTTCCTCCACCCTAGGGGCCCCCAGGCGCTGGGCGCTGACCCTGGGTGAGAGTCCACGCTGGGCCTGCAGCAGTGAGGTGCCGGGCGCTGACCCTGGGTGAGAGTCCACGCTGGGCCCGCAGCGTGAGCCCAACAGGCCAGAGAAGAGTGCAGGAGCCAGGAAGCAAGTCCTCCGAGGCCACAGGTCCAGCTGACCCCAAGGCAGGGCGCCTGGTGCAGTGACCCTCAGGCCTCGCCCATGCACCCTAGTGGCCTGTTCCAGGGAAAAGGTGGAGTTGCAGCCACTCCTTGGACAAGGAGCAGTAAGGCGTTCTGGGAGTGGCACCCGCAGGCCTGTCCCGGGCTTGTCCTTTGGCTGCAGGGCTTCATCCCAGGGTCTCAGCAAAGGCCCCCCTCAAGGCTGTGCTGAGACAGGCAGCAAGCACAATGCTGAGAAAGACGTGTGGCTCCTGCGGTTTGCTCAGCAGTTGGGAGGCCTGTCGTCCACTCCACACACACATCCAGGCTGGGATCTCCACACACACATCCAGGCTGGGATGGAGGCAGATGGAGCCAGGACATGCCCAGAGGCCCATCCAGGGCCTGACCTGGCAAGGGGGATCTGGAGGTCGATGCTGGGCCTTGCCACAGGGAATGTGGGGAGAGAAGGCGACTCCCCCAGCCTCAGAGGCCTCACGTTCCTCTGATGCATCCTCAGAAGTTTCCTAACCTTGAAGTGCAAATGCATCTCCTTCAATGAGAAGAGCCTGCAGTTCCATATGCTCTGAGAGCAGCTCCTCCCTCCCATACCCCTGCCCTCCCCCAAACCCAACATCCAGCCGAGAAGAAGACCTAGAGAGTGAGAATAGGGAGGGGCCACGTCCCGAGCAGGTTAAATTGGTGATACATGTGCCTTTATTCATTGTTTTTATTGCTTTACTTATTACACTTTTTATTCAGAGATTATTGTTGATCCCCAAGCAGCTACAAGAAATAATACCAACAGATCCCATGTGTCCTTCATTCCATTTTCCCCAGTGGAAACCTCTAGCAAAACTCTAGCACACTATCCCCAGCAGGGTGTTGACAGATGCAGCCAAGACACAGAGCACCCACCCCTCAGGGACCCTCAGGGCGCTCTTTTGTAGCTACACCCACTTTTCCTCTCACCCACTGCACCCACTCCTTAATTTCTGCTAGCCACCAGTCTCTTCTTCCATTTCTACAAATTTGCCATTTCAAGAACGTTATATACATGAAACCATACATACAGTATGTAAGCTTTGGGGACTGGCATTTTTCACTCAGCATAATTCTCTAGAGATTCACCCAGGTGGCTGGACGTGTCACTAGCTCTCTCCTTTTCCTGGCTGAATGGTCCTCCATGGTGTGGAGGCACCACGGTTTGTTTAATCACTTGCCCATCAAAGGACATCTGGGTTGACTTCAGTTTAGGGCTATGGTGAATAAAGCTGCTCTGATCAGTAATGTACATGTTTTATGTGAACATGTCTTCATATCTCTGGAATACAAGACCAGGAATATCATAACTGCGTCATAGGGTAATTGAGTTTTTAAAGAAATTGCCAAACTGTCTTTCTAGAGTGGCAATACTATGTTACCATCCCATCCAGCTTCTCCACATCCTCGCCAGCATTTGGTGTTTTCATTCTTTGTAAAAGTTAGTCATTCTGATAGGTGTGTAGTGACATCTCCTTGTGTTTTAATTTGCATTTCCCCAGTGGCTAATAACGTCAAACATCTTTTCATCTGTTTATTTGCCATCTATCTTCTCTCTTCAATGAAATGTCTCTGCAGGGGTCTTGCACATTTTCTAACTGGATTGTTAAGGTTTGTTTACTGTTGAGTTTTGAGAGTGCTTTGTATATACTAGATACTAATCCTTTGTCGGGTATGTGGTTTCAGATATTTTCTCTTATTCTGTAGCTTGTTCATCCTCTTAACAGGGTCTATCATAGAATGACAATTTTTAATTTTGATGAAGTCCAATTTATCAATGCTTCCTTTAAGGAACATATTTTTGGTGTCAAGTCTATGAACTCTTTGCCTAGCCCTAGCTCCCGAAGGTTTTATCCTATGCTTTTTTTCTAAAAGTTTCTTAGTTTCACCTGTTACACTTAAACTGTTTGTCCAATTTGAGTTAATTTTTGTATAACGTGATATGTTTAGATTGAGGTTCTCTTTTTGCTCAAGTAACATTTGTTAAAAGACTATTTGTCCTTCATTAAGTTACTTTTGCACTTTGTGAAATCTCACTTTGTCAAAAGTCAGTTGGGTACTTTTGTGTAGCTCCACTCCTGAGTTCTCTTGTTCTAGTCCATTGGTTTGTGGGTCCATCCCTCAGCCAATTGGCCAAATGCCACCATCTAGACTAATATAGCTATCTAAAAAGTCTTGAAATTGGATGGCATGATTTTTTTTATTCTTTTTCAAAATTGTTTCAGCTATTCTAAGTCTTTCTTGTTTTCATGTAAATTTTATAATTATCTTGTTTGTGTCTACAAAATAAGCTTGCTGGGATTTTTATAGGAATAGCATTAAACCCACATATCAATTTGGGGAGAATTGTCCTCTTTACTGTGTTGTCTTCTAATCCATGAACACAGTCATTCTCTCTACTTATTTATATCTTTGATTTCTTTCATCAGTGTTGTATACTGTTCAGCACAAGTCCTGTACATGTTTTGTTAAATTTATAACTGTTTCATTTTTTGAGTAGGTGTAAATGGTATTCTATTTTTAATTTCAGCATCCACGTGTTCATTGCTAGGATATAGAAATACAATTGAGTTTTGTATGTCTATCTTGTACACTGAAGACTTGCTGAATTCCTGATTAGTTCTAGGAATATTTTGCCAATTCCTTTGGATTTTCTATGTAGACAACCTCTGCAAATAGGGATAGTCATATTCCTTCCTTTCAGATATGTATACTATGTCTTTTATTTGCTTTTATTGTCTTATTGCAAGAGCTAGAACTTCTGGCACTATGTTGAGTAAGAATGGTGAAATTAGACATCTTTGACTTGTTCCAATCTTGGGAAAAGAAATTCAGTATTAATTACATAGTTATAATTTTAAGTAGATAAAGTTAGCTGTAGGGTTTTTGTAGATGTTCTTTAGCAAATGAGGAACTTCACCTCTGTCTTAGTCTACTTAGTGTTGTTATAACAGAACACAAGAGGCTGGGTAACTTATAAAGAAAAGAGGTTTATTTGGCTCGTGATTCTGGTGGCTAGAAAGTCCAAGAGCATAGCATCAGCCCCTGCTCAGCTTCTGGTGGGGGCCTTGTACTATATCAAGACATGGTGAAGTGGGAAGGCAAGCAGGCATGTGCAATGCAAAAGCAAACACAAAGAGAAATCTCACTTTATAGCAACCCACTGTCACAATCACTAACCTAGTCCTGAGAGGAGAATGCACTCTGGTTAGATGGCATTAATCTATTCATTACGGATCCATCCCCATGACCCAAACACTTCCCATTAGGTCCTACTCCCCAACACCATCATAATAGCAATCAAATTTCAACATGAGTTTTGGAGGGGACAAACTATATTCAAACCGTATCATCCTCTATTCCTAGTTTGCTGATAATTTATCATGAATGGGTGCTGAATTTTGTCAAATGATTTTTCTTCATAGATTGATACTATCATGTGATTTTTTTTCTTCTTTAGCTTGTTAACATGATGAATGATATTGATTGATTTCAAATATTAAACCAGCCTTGCATCCCTGGAATAGACTCATTTAGTCTAGTGTATGATTCTTTTTATATACTACTGACTTCTATTTGCTAATATTTTGGTAAGGATTTTGTGTCTGTATTCATGAGGGGTTATTAGTTTGTAGTTTGCTTGTTTTTTATACTGTTTTGGGTAATTTTAAAATTTCCTTTGAGATTCTTTTTGATCAATGGACTGTATTGTTTCCAAATGAACTGCTCCATCCACCCCTGGGGCCCCCTGTCACTGCCACAGTGTCCCTCTCCCTTCAAGCACCCCACCCACCACATTCCTGCATGCTCCTAGCACTCCCTGCCACCCTGTTGCAGCCCTGCATGCTCCTGGCACTCCCTGCCACCCTGCCATGGCCCTGCATGCTCCTGGCACTCCCTGCCACCCTACCACAGCCCTGCATGCTCCTGGCACTCCCTGCCACCCTGCCACAGCCCTACATGCTCCTGGCACTCCCTGCCACCCTACCACAGCCCTGCATGCTCCTGGCACTCCCTGCCACCCTACCACAGCCCTGCATGCTCCTGGCACTCCCTGCCACCCTGCTGCAGCCCTGCATGCTCCTGGCACTCCCTGCCACCCTACCGCAGCCCTGCATGCCCCTGGCACTCCCTGCCTCCCTATCACAGCCCTGCATGCTCCTGGCACTCCGTGCCACCCTACCACAGCCCTGCATGCTCCTGGCACTCCCTGCCACCTCCTGCCACCCCAAGGCTTTTGCACTTGCTGTGCCCCTGCCTGCAGTGCTCTTCCCTGCCCTGACTCAGTCCCAAAGTTGCTTCCATAAGGGAGCCCTCTCCGAGTTCATCTGTTGCTCTGGGCGTCTATAAAGGATTCCCTACCCAGCCTACATCTCAGCACTGCCAAGGGGCTGCAAGCAGGCCAGAGGTGGGCTTCAGGGCCATTTGTTACCTGGAGAAGATGGGCCACAGCAGGAAATCAGGAGAGGGCAGAGGCAGCTCCACCTGGGGTCACCCCAGGTCTCTTCCTGCTGCTCTTGAGATATGTTTGCGGCCCTATGCATCTCTCCACACTCTCCCTCCCACAGATCACTCAGGGCTGTCAGGCCCAGAGACCCAGCTTCCTGCCAACTGTGCATAGAGTTGGAGGGGCACAGCAGAGAGCAATGCCTGGCCACTGCCTACCCCAGGGCAGCCCTCTCCTTGTCCAAACTCTGGCCTGCCTGAGGCTGGCCCAGAATCTGCCAAGTGGCCAGGGTGCAGCTACCTGGGGCCTGGGGCCCAGGATGGAGAAGCGGTTCAACTCGACACGGGGATGCAAGGCAGCCCCCTGTCCGGGTCCCCCGTGAAGCCCATGTCCAGCCTTCTCTACAGGACCCTTCACTCCCCCATGCCGGGGAGGGCTCTAACAGGGGAGGCCCCAGCAAATCTTCTCGGCAGGCAGAGCATCGAGCTGAAGGCCAGACTCTCCAGGAAGGGCATGAGCGCCCTGTCCCGATGCTGTCTGCTCACAGGCAAGACGTGTCTCGTGCACACTGAGTCTGTGGCCTTGCAGGAGGAGCTGAAGCCCCTGCGCATACAGAAGCCCCAGGACGAGCCCTCTCACCTGCGACTTCATCTCCCAGTCGGCATCAGGGCAGGTCTGTGGGAGGTGGGATGGAGGCCACGGCATTGTGCAGATGTGATTCCTCACCTCCAGGAGCACTGGGCAGGCAGGGCTCATGCTGAGGGAAAGAAGTAACAAGACTCACCAGGCCCTGAAGCTTCCCCAGAGCTGCAGTTGAGGCTATAGGCCCTGCATCTGCATGGGGCCAGAACGGCTTCCTGCTGGAGGCATGCCATCAGTAGGGTCTCCCAGGACTAGAAGGTGCCCAGGAAGACAGAGAGCTACCGGGCAAGGGGGCTGCTCACGTGAGCCTGGGGGGCACAGAGGAGGTCCGCCCTGGCAAAGACAGTAAGGAAGGGGCCTATGGGGAATGGGGAAGCCTAGGCCTCTCCCAGCTGGCAGTGGGGCTCCCTATCCCCTGATGTTGGGGCCCTGGAGAATTCTAAGGGGCCCTGGGTCCTGGGGCCCCTCCCTAGCCAGCCTCTATCCAGCTAGGCAGGCAACAGGCAGGGGTGAAATGCTGTTTGACAGGTAGCAAATCGCCTCTCCTCTTATGAGAATAACCCAATTATTTGACAGTGTTTTTCCAATACTCACAACATCTGTCTTTACTGTCTAATTTATGGAATTACCAATTAGCAATGACAGTTTCTGCCTCTCTGAGGTGTCCCTGCAGGGTATGGGTCTAATCGTGCTATCATTACGCAGGTGCCCTCAGGAGGGATGCCAGCAGCCCAAGCCTGGCACTGGTCAGCTGCAGGGCACCAGCTGCCGGCCCACAGGCCTCCAGGATAGGGTACCCTCCCCAGGACTTGGCAGATGCTGCCAATCAACTTTCCATTCCGCTTGGGTGGGCAGTCAAGGGGGACTTCTTTGGGATATCATCCTTCTTTGGGATATAGGGGCCTAATCCGTGACCTCTTTGTGCCCTCTGGCCCCTGGCAAATAGCAAGTCCCATTTCTGGAAGCGTGTGGGCCACAACACAATCAGAATGTGGCCTACATGACTGTGGGGTCCCATCCACTGTGTGACTCTGAGTCCCCGGGCTGGGGGCAGGAAGAGCCGGTGGGCAGGGTCATGGCCCAGGACAGCATGCTTGGACATGAGGACCCAGTTGAGGGCAGTGACCAGGGTGGCCTGGGGCTGCACAGGAGTCTACCCTGAGGTTTCAAAACGAGGTTGCAGGCTGGGCGGCCGCCAGTCCCTCATGGCCCCACAGCCGTGAGTCACAGTAATCTGCACCATTCAAAGGATTCTAGACTTCCCCAGAGTTGCCCTGAGCCAAGGACGGGGTCCTATCAGCACCCAGTGGATCCGAGCCCCGGGGAGAGCTCAGCTCAGTGTAAGTGATGGTGTGGCTGGGCTGACGGAGGCCCATGGGCCCAAGTCTGGGGCTCCCACCAAGGAGCCTGCGGCCCGGCCCGGCCCCACGCCTGCGCTACTGAATGCCATCCCCGACGTTCGGACCTTGGTTCATCTAACTTCGATTTCCACCCATGACTAATGGCTGTCCCTGCCTTGTCTCGGCATTGGAGCTGGTTCCTCTGGCCCCAGCTGCATAAACAGGCCCAGCCCTGATAGCCCAGGGAAGGGCTGGATTAGGCGATGGCATGGCCAGGAAGCCAGGGAGGGGCCCCAAGTGGAAAAACGAGGTGCCGGGCCAGGGGCGGTGCTGAGGTCGGGGCCCAGGGACTGCCCAATGCAGGGTCACTGGAGCAGAAAGCAGGCCCCTCCCCGCCCCTCTCCTGCCCAGGCTGCCAGGCGCCTTTGGTGGGATTCCAGCCCCAGCCTCTCGCCCCTTCGGCTGGCCCACCTGGTGTCTGGGTCCCCTGTGCCCAGGCGTAGTACTCTCTGAGACCATGTTTGTCCTACCGCCTGGCATGTGGTGGCAGCTGCAATCCCAACCTCACACCCCATCCTGGCACTGGGCAGGCACCCTGGGGAGCTTGGTCACAGCCATTTCAAAGACAAGTAAACTGAGGGCCACCAACCAGGGGCATTCATACCCCTGGAACCAGAACTCAATTCTGGCGTTCCGGAAAACAGCTGATGGCAGCGGGGAGCCCCTTTGCCCGTAAGACTGGAAAACACTCCCAGGTGCTCCTCGTTTTCAGGGCCAGCTGCAATCCCAAGGAGCTCCCAGGAGAGGCCCCCAAGCTGGCTGAATCCCAGACCCCACGGCTGTGGCCCTGCCTGGTACTCCTGTTTGCACGTCAGGATCAGTCCCATTCCCACCGCCAGCCCTCTGGCAAGACCACCTGATCTGGCCCAAGTCCCCGGTACCCAGAAGGAGGCGCATAAAGACTTCCCAGACTGGAGGGATCACGAGCTAAAGTCAGCAGGGGAAGAGGTGGCTCCAAGCAAGGAGAGGAAAACCCACAGACAGCAGCCTGTGGGGCCGTCGCCGCCACCACACCCTGGAGCCCCCAGAATCATCACTTCTGCTCCCTGGAAGGACTGCAATGTGGTACAGAGGGAAGCTGATGACTCCAGCACCCCTGCACCCCCCAGGACCAGGACGGCCCCTGCAGCCCATGCCTCGCCATCACATCAGGCGCTCCCCGCTTCTTGCGCCTGGCTGCATGTGCTCCCCTCACCAGCCATGGCCCCTTTGTGGCTCACTGCCCCAGCTGCCAGGGCCCTGCAGGAACGCACCACCAGCTCCACCTCTGACCAGCCAGCTCCCAGGTGAAGCCCCTCACCTGCCCTCTGGGCTCCAGCCCAGGCTGCAGTCAGGCCCCTGGACTCCCAGGGCCCTGATGTGCTCGCGTCCCACCCTGGCCACTCCCCTCTCGCTCCCTCCTATGCCCCCAGTCCTGAAATTCCCTCCCGAGCTCACCTCACAGCAAGGGTGGAAAGTCCCCGAGCCCACCCTGCTCTGGGTCACACCTCCGACTCTGCAGGGGTCCAGGCCTCATGGCAGAAGCAGCCTGGTCCCTCCCAGGAGCCCCCAGAGGGGCTGAAAATTCCAGGAGTCAGGAGTCAGTCTCGGAGCCTCACCCCCAGTGCAGGCATGAAAATCCAAGCCTCTGGCGACTAAAGGGGGGATTTAATTCTAGGGACCAAACCACATGCCTGCCTTTGACAGAAGAGATACTGGCGCTGGTGCTTTCAGAGATCCCAGCACACCCGCGCCCCTGCCTGCTCTGCCCTCCCTGCCGCCCACCCTCGCACCAGCCTCCCCAGGCCGTCTGCACAAGCTCCAGGCCCTCTTCTGTTTCAGGAGCAAGTCTCAGGGCAGCTACCGGCAAACTGCTGATGAAGGCCCCCATCTCCCAGGGTCAAAACCAGGGTTCAGCTGCCCGTCTGCCTGTCTGCCCAACAGCTGGTGGCTCTGCCCATGCATCGGGCAGTGCTGACACAGTCACAAAACCTGCTGTGGAAATGACCGCTCACTGTGGCCACAAGGGCCCAGCGGACCTGAGCAGGCAAAGGCCCCCGGGCTTCCCCAGGGGAGGGAAGGGGCCGAGGTCTTCTTGTCACATGGTCACTCCCAGATCCCGGCTGCAGATCTCACATCTCACTGTGGCCCCAATGATGCAGCAGAGCAGAGTGCTGGGGAGCTGGGAGCGCACGGGAAGTCAGAGCGCTGTGCACGCACACCCTGCACACAGGGCAGCCACACACGCACCTGCTGCCAGGCCCAAGTGCAGCGAGACCCTGAGCTTCTCCAAGCCACGTGTGCTCACATCAGGGCGATGCCGTCAAGGCAGAGGCTTTGGCCGAAGCATTCTGCCCCTAAGAGTGAAGGTGAGCAGGCGAGGGGCTGCCGATCGGCGTCTCCAACACAAGGGCTGAGACCCAAGTCAAGTCCAGGGTCAGGGCTGACACAGCCACCAGGGCCAGGGAGGGAGTGGCATGGTGACCTCAGCACTCATGTGACCCTGAAACACAGGTTTCCAGAGCCCTGGGACACCTCCCACCCTGCCCCATCTGCAGCAGCTCAGGCCACAAAGCCGGTGCTCTCAGGAGTTGTGATGGGTAATTACATGTGTCAATGTGACTGGGACACAAGGTGCCAGATATTTGGTCAAACATGGCTCTGGGCATGTGTGAGGCTGCTTCTGGAGATCAGCATTGGAGTCAGGGAACTGAGTCCAGCAGGTGTGCTCTCCATGTGGGCGGCCCTGTCTCATAGGTCAGAGGCCTGCATAGAATAAGAAGGTGAAGCGAGGGAGAACTGGCTCTCTGCTGACTGCCCAGCTGGGACATCTGTCTTCCCCCTTTGGATGGGACTGGAACTCATAGCATCGGCACTCCTGGGTCTCCAGCTTGGCAATGGCACATCCAGGGACTTCCCAGCCTCCCTAACCACATGAGCCAATCCCTTATAATAAACACACATCCACACACACACACGTGCACACACATGCGTAAACACACGCATACACACATATGCATACACATATGCATGCACACATATACACAAACACACACAGGCTCTGTTGGCATTTTCTGGAGAACCCTAATACAGGGGTCACTGAAGTCCCTGCCAACCTTGCAGCCACCCCTGAGTCGGACTGCACCTGGCCTTCTCTATCTCCTCTGCATTATCAAAGAAAGGACAGAGGCAGACTGGTGAGGAGAGATGTTTATTCAAGATGGTTACTGCAAGGGGGGGTGGGCTGTCGCCACAGGGAAGGGCAATCCAGTGGGAGAATGCCCCCGCCTCACCAAAGGGCAGGCTTCTCCAGGGTGAGGTGAAAGGGCTTCTCTTTCAGAGAGAGGCGTCCGCAGAGCTGGGAGGAGGTGGCGTGGGGAAGCAGGGACAGTCTGCAGGACAGAGAGGTCAGAGCCAAGCGTGGTTGGCCCTGGTGCACCCGTTCTCAGGAGGGCATCTGCTGGCTCGAATGAGGGCGGCCAAGGTTCGGGGCCCGAGGGGAGTGGAGAGCTGAACCGAGGCTGAGTAACAAGCCTTTTCCTTCCGGTTGAGCAGCAATCACTTGTGAGGCCACACAAGAACTCGAGGGCGTGTGTCGGGCCCGGCCCTGGAAACGAGTGTTTTCCAGAGTCTTCCAGGCAAGGGGCTCCCTGCTGCCATCAGCTGTTTTCCGGAACACCAGAATAGAGGGTTTCTTAACCTTCAGGTAAATTCAACATTGTCACAGTGAGAGTGTCCCTGCCAGGGTCTGTCCTCAGGGATGTCACAGGACAGGCCCCCGGGGCTGCACTGGGCACTTGGGAAGAAGATGACAATGATGCCGTTGGGAGAGATCATCACACAGAAAGTGGCTCGGGGCCCAATGTGGGGTCAGGGCAAGGTTCACGGCCGCTGACGGCTCAGCCCCGGGTCCCACAGACAGCGTGGAAAGGCGGAGTCAGAGGGCCAGATGAGGAGGGGATTTCTGTGGCGTGACCTGAGCTGTGAGCTCTTCCCCAGCCCGAGGGGGAAGAGGACGGGCTTCTCTTTCACCTCTGGGCACAGCAGATCTCGGGCAGGATTCCCGAGATGGGGTGGGGCTGGAGGCTGGGAAGCTGCGGCACCTGGTAAGGGGGCCGTGCTCAGAAGCCTGTGGGGGTGGCCAGCTGAGCTCCCACACTAGTGCGCGCTGGCCAGACCCAGACAGCTTGCAGAGCGGGGGTCTCCGGCTCACCTCCCCGTGTTTCCCGCAGGGCGCTCGTTCATTCCTTGGTGCATCCAGCCACACATCCTCAGCACCCTCCGCGTCCACCCAGACCGGCCTGAGGACCTGCGATGACTCAGCCACCATGGCCTCCAGCAGAGGAACCCTGGCAGGGGACGGCCAGTTGCCACCAGCTCCACTTGGGGCCATCCCCTCCCAGGGCCCAGCAGGATCCAGAGGGGCACCCCTAGGGGATGGTCACCTCGCACTACTCTACCTGCCTTCAGGGCTAACCCTCTGTGGGTTCTAGGCTTCCTCTCCAGGGGTTTTGAGCCGAACTGTGTCCCCCCAAAATTCCTACGTGAAACCAACCCCGCCCATACCTCCATGGTGGGCTTTGGGTTCCCAGACCCGCGGGAGAACGCCGTTTCTGTTGTTTTAAGCTACTGAGTCTACGGTCTTTGTTATGGCAGCCCCGGCAAACTGATACACTAGGGAAGGGTCTCCAGAAAGGTCTCCCACTCCCCGCTTAGAGTCCAGTGAATGCACTTGGACCACGGCACTCATTCCCGCTCTCTCCAGGGTGCTGGACGATGAGCAGACGCCCATTGCCTGCCTGTCTGGGGCTGGGCCGGGCTTGCTGTCTGGGGCCATGGTGGAAGTGTGATGTGAAATTTCGAACTGGCATTCTTGCAAAGCAGTGTCAGTCCCTGTGTGGGGGCGCATGAAGAAGGATGTTCCAGAGCCTGAGCTCGAAAGCCCGAGGCCCCTGGGCCTGCATAGCCTCCCCCAGTGCTCGACCCCATGTGGCTCCCACTGAGAGCTGCCCAGCCCAGGGCATGCAGACGGCCCATGAACGCTTATCTTCCTGCACCTGCTTCCAGCACACTCCCTTTCTGCCCTTGGCCTGAGCTGAGCTTGGAGATGAGCAGGCTGCTGTTGGTGCAGGGGATGGGTTGAAGCACAGCCTGCCTGGAGGGCTCATGGCCTGGCCCACATAGATGACAACCGGGACTGCAGGAATGGGGAGGCCAGGCAGACGGCCCTCCTGGGGATACAAGAGCTTCCAGGGACCAGCAGCGGCTTCCTCGGTAGCAGCACCTGACAGGGGCACATCAGTGCCTGTCTGTGTGCTGAGTGCTTCTGGAGGTCTGGGAAGTCATAATTGACTGCATACTTATTGTCAGCGTTGTTTAAATTCTGGTGCATTTTTCTGTGATAATATAATAATAAGATAAATATTTGCTGGGTACTAGCTCTGCTTAGTGCATATCACCCTCACACCAACCTCATGAGGGAGATCCTGCCGTTTGCCCCATTTTACAGATGAGCAAACAGAAGCTCAGAAAGGTTAAGTCAGCTGCCCAGGGTCGCACAGCTCATGGGAGGCAGAGCTGGGATTCGAACCCTTTGGGTTCACAGTTTGTGCTGTTAACCACGACTCTCCCCCAGGCTGACGCTGGGCTGGGGGTGCTGCTGGGGCCACCCAGGGCTGCAGAGTGTTAGCGCTCAATCTGGGTGAGTCTCAGGAAGAAAGGGAGGTGGGGAGGGAAGAATTCTGTCCCAGTGAACATACACTGCCTGCCTCCCGCTCCAGTCAGCATCCCACAGAGCCTGGGTGCTGTCTCTCCCCAGGAAACAGAACCCACCCCGAGGGTCCATGCCCACCCTCCTGTCCACACAACCGTGGCACACACATGCACATTCACACACCGCATATGTGTGTCGGCAGCAGCCAACCCCAGTCCAGGCAGGTGGCCACGGACACAGCAGCTGGGCCCGTCTCACACAGCCAGGCTGTTCGGGATAGAAAATGAGGCTTTGAATGTCTTGGTGTGTTTGGAGGTTTACACGTTTGCCCAGGGTTGACTGCACATTTCTCCCACTGCAGAGAGAATGAGGCCCGCCAGGCAGCCCACGCAGGTCCACGGCTGGGCTTGAGAACAGGGCCGCTCCTCGCAGGCGCCTCACTCCAGCAAGCAGG